>NC_056733.1:678545631-678845631 GCF_019279795.1 Protopterus annectens
TCTGTGCCAATTCTCCCTCTACTCTTAAATCAGACCCAAAGAAATTCTGGAGCTCTATTAAACAGACTCTTCATCCAGGAAACCCTTCCTCTCCTAACCCATGTCCCAATGCAACACCTGAAGACATAGCCAACAAATTTAACAATTATTTTATAAACTCAATAACCTCCATAATAAATTCTGTCCCCCCCAGAAACAACACTAGCACCCCCACAAACTCTATACCTCTTCCAAACCCTCCTAACCCCTTCTCTCTAGAAGCAGTATCAACTAACTATGTAAAGTCATTACTCTCTAAACTTAAACCTTGCTCCCCATCTGTTGACAAGCTACCCTCTTTCTTCCTGCAGATTGCCTCTGAACCTCTTGCCTATCCTGTATGCATCTTAATCAACCGATCCATTTCTGAATCCTATGTCCCCACTGTATGGAAGAATTTCTTTACTCTACCCATTCACAAAGAGGGCAACTCCGCAGACATATCCAACTTCAGACCGATTGCCATACGCTCTCCACTCTCAAAAATCCTAGAGAAATGCATTCACAAGCAGGTAATGCATTACCTTCACCAGGTAAACCTTCTCACACCCACACAGCATGGTTTCCGTCCCAAGCATAGTACAACTACTGCACTCGTATCATTCATCAGCATAGTCTCCCTAGCTCGTGATAACAATAAACTTGTCTCATGCCTATTCCTTGACCTTTCGAAAGCCTTTAACACTGTCTCTCACCCACTCCTCCTAGATAAACTCACTAACTTACATTTCTCTACCCCAACTATCTCCTGGTTCTCCAGCTATCTCTCAACCCGCCAGCAATCAGTTAAGTGGCTCTCTGCACTATCCTCCCCTCTCACTGTACAAATCGGAGTCCCCCAAGGGTCCATACTTGGACCACTACGCTTTAATATTTTCACCAACTTGCTCTACTCCTCTTGTCCCCAGTCATCTCTTGTACAATATGCTGATGACTCAACTGTTATAACCATTGCTGACAACCCAACTGACCTCCACTCAACTACCCAGGCATTCTTCCACACCGTTGAGAATTGGCTTAGTGATAACAAACTAATACTTAATCCAAAAAAACTAAGCTCCTACTCTTCCTCCCTAAAAACATCACCACACTCAAAAGTACATTTACCATCTTATCCTGCAACAACACTATCATCTCAGCTGAATCTAGCACTAAATTGCTAGGTGTTACAATAGATGATCAGCTTAAGTTTGATCTCCATATTACTAACTTGGTAAAAAGAACTCATAAGAAACTTGGACACCTTTTCCGTAGCAAGAAATACTTAACTAACACTGCCTGAATAACTCTCTCCCAGGCTTTATTACTCCCAACACTCCTGTACAGCTGCCACATATTCACAAACCTAAATTCTACACTTATTTTCATAATAAGATTGCCAGATTTGCAGCTAACCAAACCTACAAGTCACACCACTGCTTAGCACTACAGCAACTAGACTGGCTAGAATTCCCTCAGCTGCTCCAACTATACCAACTACAAATCATCCACTCTATTCTCTATCTACCCTCCTTCTCCCCCAGCCTGTCCACTATCATATCCAAATATTTCCCTGCTAGGACACTACACAGCTCAAATCAAGAATTATTAGACATCTACAAACCCAAAACCAAAATAGGCTGCCTTCTCTATAACTATAACCCAGCTATATCCTGGAACCAACTCCCCTTGGAAATAAAATCCCTCCAGTATAGCAAAAGTTTCAAATTAGCCACAAGGCAATACATAAAAACAAAGTGGTCTTGCCACTGTAGCCAACTACCCTGGAACCACCATCCTTTCACCTATTTTACCACCTCACTCTTAATGCATCTCTAACACTATTCCCCTGCCTCTTCTACCTCTTCCCTTCCTCTGTCTCCAACCACTCTTAATTCTTACAGTCTCAAAACAACCTACCTGTCTAGTCTGTCTCCTATACTCTACCTCCCCTACATCTCCTACTAGCCATTCCTACTTTCCTTTCTTGATTCCAAACTCCTATACAACTAGATCCTACCCACTTTAAATAAGCATCTGCCTAACTATTAACTCATTTTGCTCTAAGCAGCTTAAATAATATTGTAACTAGTCACATTTTCTTCTGCTAATTGTTTAAAACCTTGTTTGTAACAACTCACATACTTGTCTGCCAACTGTTAATACTCTGTATAATTGAATTCCATGAGGAGCTTTTTTTCTCTCCATGTCTTTGCTTGTAAGATCCTATAGCTGATTGTTACTACTAGGTTACTAACATTTAATAAATTGCTTTCTACTCTAGAGGAGCTTTTCTCCCCGGGTCTCTGCTGAAAATGAGCCAAAAGCTCAGCCAGACTAACTCGGTTAACAAATGTAAAATAAATAAATAGTTATGCTTTAAATGGCTTCTGTCAATGCAAAATAGGTTCTTAGGTGTTTACTAGGCTAACGACCACAAGGACCCTGTTAAGCCTAGCCATGCATCCCAAATCTCTGACAAGTTCTGATACCCTTGATAAGTGTAAGCATGGGCCTAGGAGATGAATCATTTACAGGTTACCTGTTTTCATCAGAGTCATAGGTGCCAAACCAGGTATGAAGTTCCATTTTCCCATCTAATTGTCCAAGTTGCACTTGAATTTGATTAGGGAGGAACTCTGCTTCACATGGATGGGGAGCCTGTTCCATAGACGGGGTAGTCTCTGGGATATATACCTATCACTCCAGCAGGTCCTATATATATCACATGCAAGGTTTAAGTCTTTAGAATGGGTAATTCTGGTACTGTTTGATGTTATGTTGTCCCCATTTCACCTTTGTTCTTGCTGGTTGGGTTTGGAGCTGATCCTCTGCTCCAACTCAGACGTTTACTATAGCTCGAGAGCTTATACTGGCTCTAGGCTAATCCCTATCTCAACATGCCTAGCAGTAGCTACCCAAATCTCGTTTGCTGTTTGCAGCGTCGAGATTGCTACTACTGGCTCAGGCTAAGTATTCAGTTTTTTTGTATTTTGCTGTCTTCCTTTATTAGGATTATTAGCAGTTTGTTACCTTGTTGGTGTCTATTTTAGTCCTTGTTTAGACAAAACAACCTTCTGACTTTCCTCATCTGTTGTTTCTTGATTGTTCTTGGCCGTTGTTTTCTTAGGCCTTGCTTTCCTCTTGAGCCTGTTTAACTTAGAGTGTTCTTCTCATCTTTCTTCTTTTTCTGTTGAAGTAGCCATTTAAGTTAGAAGGTCTCCTATTGGGTGAGTCGCCATTTTATTTAGAGGCTCCCTCCCTCCTTCTTCTTCTTTTCCCTAAAAAAAAAAAAAAAAAAGAAGAAGAAGAAACAGCTATCTTTGTTTGTGGTAGTGTTTGTATTTTTGTATTGCTAGCCGTTCCTGCCTTGTTTTTGCCGTTTGTGTCTTCTAGTATCCAGCATGTCCAAAGAGTCAAAAACCTCCGGCTTTAAGAAGTGCAACTCATGCTGCCAAAAAAATGTCCCTTACAGACGGACACACGAGTTGTGTATACTGTTTAGGGGCTGTTCACCTGCAGGACTCATGCTCTATCTGTCATGCTTTCAGTGCTAGAGTCCTGCAGGAGAGAAAAAATAAACTGATTCTGCATGGCCTTTTGAAGAACCCTCAGGATCCTTTGTCTCTGGTCCCTCAGCCAGCAAAACAGTCTGACAAATCTCCCAAACCATCCTCAATGGTTCCAATTTCAGAGCAACCCAAATCTGCAGTCAAATCTTCAGCTCTGTCGGCTCCCAGTGTCAGCTCTGACAAAGCTATGTCTCTGGCAGCTCCATCAGTGTGTTCTGAGCCAGTCCGGGCCCATAAAAAAAACAGGTCTCCCTCTTTGGAGCAGGTGTGCTCTGCTCCACAGTCTCCTTTATTGCAGTGTGGGGCAGGCAGTCACCGGTCCTCTTCTCACTCCTCTCGGTCCTCCAGGCTTTCAGATCATGATGTGGAGAGAGTGGTTAATAGGCTCCTCAAGTCACAGGCACTTGCCAAATTGCTATTGAGCCCAGCCCATAAGGAATTGGCTCCTTCAGCCCATCCAGCTTCTGTATCGGTTCCTCTTCCGACTCTCTTGAACTTGGAGCCGGAGTGCATGGATGTCGTGGTGGTGGAACCATCGGCTCTGGTTACTTCTTCCTTATCGGTTCTGACTCCCGCTCCGATCTCCTCGATGTCTCAGTCCATCGAGGGATCTGGGTGCCGAAGCTCTCTCGTCGGATCTGAGGGGGAAGTGGCATCGGACCCTTGTCCAACTCTGCTCTCCCTCGTGGAGCTTCGGCGCAGGTGAGCTCGGCTCCCACATCAGCCTCGGAGCCATCACTCTCGGTTCACAGGAGATCTCCAGGCTCTTCAGCTTAGGACTGTGGTGCCTTCGAGGTGATGAGGAGCGTGCTGTCCCCTGAGACCGCTCCACCCTTGGCTCTATCGGCTCCTTCTACCTCAGTGCCTGGGCCTGCTTTTGACTCTCCTGCTCCCTCCAAGCATAGGGAACCTATGCCCCAGGATGCCCCATTGGAGACCCCACTTCTGAAAAATTCCCCAAACATTCGGAGGAGGTCCTTTGGAAGAAAAAAATGTAAGAGCAAGCATCTGGACTCCCCTGAGTCCATCACTTCAGATACAGACTTGGATGAATCGGAAGGGTCCCCACGGTTCCCCTCTGAGGATGTCTCTTTTTCGGACATCTTGGAAATCTTTAGAGGGGTGGCTGGAAGTCCCTAGCCCCTTCTGAGGATGTCTGTCTACCTGGATGCATTTGGTTCCCGACCCTCCACCTCTTGGGTGTCTCTGCCTTTTGACCCACTTTTGTCTGTAGTTAGTCCAAAGGTGTGGTGCACTCCAGAGGTCATGGAACCGGTTTCATGGAGACCAAATAAATTTATAACTGCCCCCAAAGATGAAGCCTTTCTTTCCAAAGGGGTTTCTGTTGATGCTATGGTGGTGGCAGTAGCCCACTAAGAAGGAACTTGCGGAAACTTCATCTTTCCATCCGCCGAACAAGATGTCCCGTACGATGGACCGGTATGGGTAGTGTATGTTCTCTTCAGCGACCTTTACTCTCAGGTCACTGAATTATTTGTCACACTTCGCACAACTTCAGAGGGATCTCCTAAAGGAGTTGGGAGATACCCTTCAGGATCCTACAGCTGAGGGAGTTGCGAACAGGGAGGTTTCCCAGCTTGCGACCTTGACTTCAGTGGTTAACTCTTCCATGAGGCTCATTTCTTATGCAGCAGATGGAGTGAGTAGGGCAGCAGGTACCAGAGTTGCTTTGCAGAGACACTCCTAGATGTGCCTTTGTCAATTTGTGGAATCCTTCAAGTCCTCCTTTACCAATACCCTTTTTGATGGCTCATCCTTGTTTGGGTCTCAAGTAGAAGAGACTCTCACCAGGTGTGAAAAGGATGGCAGGACTCTTTCTGCCATGGGAGTCCATTTTTCCACTCCATCTAGACCCTACCCTAAAGGTCAGAAGAGTGGGAAAATGTGGTTTTGAAAATTCCAGTGAGCTTCGCCTGACACGCATGGAGGATTTTCCCCCAGGGGGCAAAGGGGGAAACAATAACAGAAGATGCCAGCCTCGTGGCAGGGGGGGTCCGCATAGCAGGGCAACAAAGATAGTTCTATGCTATGCCCTTCCTGCACTCCTGAATGGAGGCCCAACTGTCTGCCTCTGGAGGCAGTCAGGAGCAGAATATCATTGTGCACAACACCCTGGCAAACTATTATGAAAGATGCATAAGTACTGTCAATAATATCCAGGAGTTACAAAATTTCCTTTTCCCAGTTACCCCCCTCAAGAATAAAATGGTCAAGTCCAGACGTTCCACCCAGTCTTTGGGATCAAGCAAACCTAGAAGTACAAAGGTTGCTAGAAAAAAGAGCCATCCAAGAAGTCCCCGCAGACCAAATCAAATCTGGAACTTACTCAAGGTTCTTTTTAGTTCCAAAAAAGACAGGGGACTGGAGACCCATCTTGGATCTCAGCAAGTTAAACAAATCAGTAAAAAAAGTGAAGTTCCGGATGGTAACACTGCAGTCTATTCTTCACTTTTTGGGTCAGGACAATTGAATGTGCTCCATTGATCTCCAGGATGTGTACTCCCACATAAAAATGGACAGGTGATCCAGGAGATTCCTATGCTTCTGGCTGGGGGCCAGTCATTATCAGTTCAGAGCTCTGCCCTTTGTTCTCAAAACAGCCCCCAGGGTGTTCACCAAGTGTATGGCAGTGGTCACAGCTCACCTGAGACGTCCAGGATTCCAGGTGTTTCCATATCTAGACAACTGGCTCCTCACTGCTACCACTGAGCATCAACTGATCAAAGCATGGGACTACACAATTCAAACCTGTTCCCAGCTAGGCATCATCATAAACTACGAAAAGTCTGCTTTGTTGCCTTGTCAGTGTATTACCTTCATAGGGGCAGACCTAGATACAAGAGCCATGATAACAAAGCTGCCTCAAGACAGGGTGTCAGCCATTCGTCAGCAAGTTTCATTCCTCATGAAAAAGAAGAGAGTTCAGGCAAGAGAGGTATTGAAAGTCTTGGGCTCAATGGCTGCAGCAGTTACTGTAGTCCCTAAGGCTTGCTTCCACATGAGAATTCTGCAATGGCTTCTTTTCGCTCAACGGTTGTTCCAGGATTTACCATTGTCGCATATGATCTTGGTCATGGAATCCTGCAAAAAGGACTTAGTATGGTGGCTTGTCTCCCCCCAGGTGACTCTGGGCAGACCCTTTCTAGACCCCCATCCAGTAACCACAGTGACCACGAATGCCTCCCAGATAGGGTGGGGGGGCATTATCTCGGACAGACTGTCCAAGGAATGTGGCAGCCACATGAGTACCACTTGCACATTAATGTTCTAGAGATGAGAGCGGTGCTTCTGGCATTGCAAGCACTTCAAGACTCTCTACCTACTGGAACTATTGCAATTCAGACAGACAATATGTCAGTGGTATGGTACATCAACAAACAAGGTGGGACCAGATCTTACCCCTTGTGTTGGGAGGCCCTTCGAGTATGGCAATGGGCAATGTCTTCCCAACATTTTCTGATTGCGATGCACATTTCCCGGAAAATCCAATGTGATAGCGGACAGGCTCAGCAAGGCTATCCTCATGCCTCACGAGTGATCCTTGAAGCAAGAAGTTGCGGACTTGATTTTTCACAAACGGGGCCAGCCATGCTGTGATCTTTTTGCCACTCCCCTCAACAACAAATGCAGCAGCTACTTCACTTTAGCCCCCCCCCCCATCAGGACAGTCACCCAGGGATGCACTTGTTCACGATTGGCCTCCGAGACTACTTTATGCCTTTCCACCTTTTCCTCTGATCCCCAAGGTACTTCAGAATGCAAAGTCACTGGGTTGCAAGCTCATCCTCATTGCTCCTTACTGGCCTCATCAGATATGGTTCCCGTTTCTCTGCCATCATCTACAAGTGGAGCCTTGGATCCTGGTCCCAGTTCCAGACCTCCTGATCCATCAGTCAGGCGTGCTCCACCCCTCCCTCCAAACTCTCAAGCTGACAGCTTGGTTTCTCCACTTCCAGTCTTAGCCAGGCTCCCCAACATTTCCCCGACAGTACAGCACATCCTGGTGTCTTCTCACAAGTCCACTACCAGAATGATTTACACTAGCAAATGGTAGAGGTTCTCTTATTTGGCAAAAAAAAATTATATTGATCCCTTCACTGCTCCTGTTCCCAGGATTCTTGATTTCCAGGCAGAAACATTCAAATGAGGGGGAGCTGCAGCTACGATTAGGGTCCAACTGGCTGCCATCTCCAATTTTTTATGTGGTAGAGTTGGTTCTAACATCATGTCCCATAAATTGTGCAAAGCATTCTTACGAGGTGCAACCCTGTTACGGTGCCCAGTAAGAGAACCCCCCTCCCCGGTCCTAAACTTTGTTTTAGCCTCTCTGGTTCTTCCACCCTTTGAACCAGCATCATCTTGTCCCCTGAATTTTCTGTCCTGGAAAACCCTCTTCTTGACTGCCATCATCTCAGCTAGATGGGTTTCTGAAGTACATGCTTTACCCATTCACCCGCTGTATTTCATCTTCCACAAAGATAGAGTTTCTCTCAGAACCAATCCCTCCTTCTTGCCAAAGGTGTGTTCAGAGTATAATTTGAATCAGTCCATCAAGCTTCCTGTATTCTTCCCCAATTATGACAACAAGGCAGAGTATAGACTCCACCACTTGGATGTTCATAGACAATTATGCTTTTATTTACACAGGACCAAGGACTTTAGAAAATCAGATCAATTGTTTGTATCCTTTGCTGACAATAAACAAGGTTCTCCAGTTTCAAAAGTGACCTTATCAAAGTGGCTGTCAGACACAATCATCTGTACTTATGATTTGTGTAACAAAAATCTTCCAGAGAAAGCCAGAGGACACTCAACCCAGGGCTGTGGCTACCTCTGTTGCCTTTCAAGCCAAATTGCTTGTAGATTCAATCTGTGCAGCAGCAACATGGGCAAATCCTCATACCTTTATCACTCATTACAAAGTCTATGTGGTCTCCCGGAACAGCGCATCCTTTGGTTCCACGGTCCTGAAGAGTTCAAGTGAGCCACCCAAGAACCAGGTGCTGGGGACGCGGTCCCAACCAGCAAGAAAGAAGGCGAGCTGGGGACAACATAACATAAAGAAGTTATGTACCTACCATAACGTTCCATGTTTATTGTCCTTCATCTCACCTTCCTTCTTGCATGCCCCCTCCTTCCCCCTTCCTGGAGGATCGAGAGGAATCCCTTCATTGGTTACACTGGCTGAGTTTCCTGTTGACATACCAGGTTGTTGATCATGCTTGTTGTTCCTTTTTCCTTCTTAACCTTTGAATATGGATTGCTCCTTTATACACACGTTTTTCCTTATGTGTAAGAGCTTAGTAAAATTAGCATTTTACTATTATGGTCTAGTGTGGGTTGTTACAAATGAGATCTGGGTAGCTACCACTAGGCATGCTGGGATAGGGATTAACCTTGAGCCAGTATAACCTCTCGAGCTATAGTAAATGGCCGAATTGGAGCCGAGGATCAGCTCCAAATCCAACCAGCAAGAAGGAAGGCGAGATGAAGGACAACAAACATGGAACGTTATGGTAGGTACATAACTTCTTTTTTTGTGGATATGCAGGAGGTCCATCAGAGTGGGGTCTGATAATGCTCTGTATGCCAGGCATAGATCTCCCCTCAAAAGCCTGTAGGAGACAGAATACAGGGATAGGGCCTTGAGGCAGTCTGCATAGGACATATTACTTACACCCTGTATTCTTTTAGTGAGGAACCTTTGTGGATGTTCCAGTTGTTGGATATGCCTGGTTAGGTACATATCAAAAAGGGCATTGAATTCAATGATAGGTCAAATGAATGCCGATTACAGTGGAACAGTGACTTCTTGGACTTAGATGTCATACCTTTGTTTATAAGTTGCACAACATAGAATAGACACGTGAGGATCAAAGGCTAGATTACAATCTATGTATATCCCTAAGTCCCTGACTACTGGGTCATCTCTAAGTGGTATGTTGTCAGTATGATAGTTACCAGTGATGGATGACTTCCCAAAGGATACTAGACTGCAAATAGTAGTTTATGCCCAAACATGGTCTTTTACTAAAAAACATGCAGTCGCCTTGCTTTTTAAGCTTAATTTTGCCCTTTTATTGTGTTCATTCTGCCCATTTAATCTCTCATCATGCTCATTATACTTTTCTTGTGCTCGTATTACTTTAAACATGCTCGTCATTTAAATCAAAGGTAATTCGGAGCCCCATATAAGTATTTCTGATAATTTTATCAAATATTGTAGTCTCAAACATTTTTTTAATTAATAATGCATTTTGTGCCTTTCGTTTGATTAATAATATGTTTTTGTTCTACTCGTTTAATTAATAATGCATTTTGTGCCTTACAAATGCTCAGTTTCATTTTCATTTTCTTTACAAAATAAATATTTTGTGCAAGTTTTGGTTACCTTAAGTTTGTTTCTGGCCCTTTTTGTTTGTCTGAGCTCCGTTTCACTCAACCAGCTCAATCTGCCTTCACTTTCAACTCTGCACCTCATGGCTTGAAGAAGTTGCTCTCTTAATCCCGGTTCTGATACTATGTTGCTCGTCTGGTCAGGATAAAACAGATGAACATTTGTGGGTTCAGTTCAAGCACCTTTATTGCACACAAACACATTAAGAATGAGGCTTTGTAACTTGAACTTAAATAAACTTATAAACAGATTGACTACTACACTCATACATGTTAACACTCTGGCTTTTCTCTCAAAATGGCACTGCTGCCTGCATGTGCTCTCTATTTATATGCACGTGCTTTCATCTGGAAATGTTTCTTAAAGGTACATACACACATTCTGTTCTACAGGTATCAAAGCTTATTTAAATGATTTCTTAGTCGCACAATGCAAATCGAAGCACTCGGAATGCTTTAAACACATTTGTAAGTAAACAAAATGTCCAAAACTGTGACATATTGATAGAAATATTCAAATAACTACGGAAAATGTTTGAAATAAAGTCTGAATCTCATAAAATTAATAAAATAAGGAAAACAATTGCATTTTTTCGAAATAGCTCATAACATACTTTTTCACATTAATTAAAGCTATTTGTACACTTCAAATGGTACACAGAGTTCGCATGATTGTGCAGTATTACAGTACAGTTATTTCAAATACAGCCATTTCAAACCATATTTCGGAAAGTACAGCATTTCAAAGAGTTTATTGTGCGTTTGAATGTTATTACAAGTACTATATGTGTGTGCATGTTCGTACATAATCACAAGGGCCATTTTCAGTGTATTTGGGCATAATTTGTTGGCATGGCAGACGGATTTCGTAAACCAGCTCCATTTGTATGTGATAATAATATTGCAGAGAACTGAAGAGCGTTTGAGCAAGAGTATGATATTTTTATACAAGCTGCATTTTCTGATAAAGATGACCATACAACAGCATTTATTCTGCTTAATTTGGCTGGTTCAGAAGCCATAGAAAGACAGTATTCATGTGTATGCATGTGCTGTATTTGCAGGAGAGGGGGGAAAACTGTCATATAGTGGTACTGGCTGAGTCAAGGGAAGATCCTGAATGCTTAAAACATAAATTTAGAGAAATGTATAACCCCCAAACGAATATTACAATGGAAAGGCACTTATTTTACACAAGAGATCAAAAGCCTGGGGAAACTTTTGCAGCATATATTACTGACTTGAGAAATAAAGCTAAAATGTGCAGATTTAGTGATTTAAGGGATGCATTGATAAAAGACAGATTAGTGTGTGGTATTAAACATAAGTTGTGAGAAAGATTTTGCTTTGTGACAGTGATTTAACTTTTAATAAGGCCATTGAGATTTGTCAGATATATGAACTCACAGAAAAGCACACAAATATGCTTACAAATAAGAAATGTATGCTCCTAGTATCTTCTAGTCCTCATGTTGATAGTATGCAGCAGGTGGTTAAAAGAAACAGGCCCAAGCACATGGCAGCAATTGTAAACCCTGCAAAAGTCACTGGGAAACCCTGTATCTTTCTAGCAAATTCCAGAGTACGTACAGTCTCAGTGAAGTACAAGAATGAGTCATCAAACTCAAAGAATGTGTCTGTACCCAGTTTCATAGTCAACTGTCGTAATTGTGTTGCAGATAATGAGCCCAAAAGAGAAAAGTGCTGATCTTTTGGTCGACAATGCCACAAATGCAATAAGTAGAACCATTTCAAAAGGTTTTACAAATCAAACCAGGGGCATTCTTTTATTAAAAGAGAATGTTCAAAGAGACAGGTTGATCAATTAGAAAGCTGTGACCCTACTTTTTATGTTGATGGTGTGTCAGTGATTAATGAAACAGTCAATGCAGTAAGTTTATGGGCAAAGAATGAATTATTTTTCACTGTTCAGATAAATGCAAAACCCATAGATTTCAAACTTGACACAGGTTCAAAGTGCAATGTTATGTCAGTAGAAACATTTGCTAGAGTATATGCTGGTGAGAAGCTTGATTTGGCAAAGTGTGCAAAGCTTGTTGCTTATGGTGGTGAAGAAATTCAAACTGAAGGTTCAGTAGTGCTTTCATGTTACTCTGCTGGGAATATCTATGACTTGCAATTTTATGTGGTGAAAAGACACATACAATCATTATTACGCTTCAGAGACAGTTTGAAAATGGGACTACTTTCATTTAATAAGGAAGTTCACCATGTTAGCTTGAAAGACCACTGTTCTAATTTCACCCAGTCTGTTTTTTTCTATCTATGCTGTTCTTTTCGAAGACAAACTAGGCAAACTCCCAGTTGTGTACTCCATGAAGTTAAACCCTGAAGTTAGTCCAGTTGTCAGGCCAGCCCAGAAAGTTCCAGTAGCTGTGCAGAATACAGTCAAGGCTGAGCTAGATAAAATGGTGCAGCAAGGTGCAATTTGTCCAGTTGCAGAACCAACTGAATGGGTATCTTCCATGATAGTAGCTCATAAGAAAAGTTCAGATGATATCAGAATATGTATTGAGCCATGAGATTTGAACAAAGCACTAAAAAGACCTCATCATTCAATGAGTACAGATGAAGAAGTTGCTGCTCTTATGCCAAATGCCACTTTTTTTCTTTCTTGGATGCAAAAAGTTCATTTTGGCAAATTTTGCTTGACCATAAATCTTCATTGCTAACTACTTTCAGTACTTCGTTTGGCAGGGACAGATTTTTGAGAATGCCATTTGGAATAAATTCTGCCAGTGAAGTCTTCCAGCATGCAATGGAGTAAATTTTTTTCTTGGTATCCATGTGCTATTATAGTAGATGATATTCTAGTAGGAGGTAATGGTGAAGCAGAGTATGACAGAAACCTCAAGAAATTTCTGGAAAGAGCGCGTGAAGTGAATCTTAAGCTGAATTCACAGAAGTGCAAGTTCAGGCTATGAGAAGTTACTTATGTTGGCCATTTATTTACCAGTTCATGCTTACGACCAGATTTTTCCAAGCAAACGCTAATTCTTGAGATACCAGCTCCAGACAATGTTCAAGCCCTACAATGTTTTCTTGGCATGGTTAACTACCTAGGTAAGTTCTTTCCAGACTTGAGCCGACTTTCAGTACCACTTAGAGAGATGACATAATGTTCACAAATCAGTAACTCTTTCTTGTGATGCTTCAGAATTTGGTCTTGGTGCAGTTATTCTTCAAGAAGGTAGACCAGTAGCCTGTGTGTCCAGAACTCTAATCCAAACTGAAATGCACTATGCGCAGATAGAGAAAGAGCTCTTGGCAATTGTGTTTGCATGTTCAAAGTTCCATGATTATATTTATGGTAGACCTATCCAGAATGAAACAGATCACCAACCTCTAGTCACTATTTTGAGAAAGTCTATGCATACGGCTCCTACAAGATTACAATGTGTGATTCTCAAGTTGCAAAAGTGTAATTTCAATATTTTCTATACAAAAGGCAAACTTCTTTATCTTGCTGATACATTATCCAGATCACCCGGAAATACCACCAAACAGCATGAAAATGAGAAACTTGATTTTTAAGTCATGGAACTGAGAAATTTTTTCTTCCACAAGTCTTGATGAGCTTAGAAGTCATACAGCCTCAAATCCAGTTCTTGAAAAGCTCAACCACTTTATCAGTCAAGGATGGCTGGCAAAGCAATCTTATTTACCAGTAGAAGTGCAACCTTATTTTCCTTACAGAGATGAGATTTTGTTAGACAATGGTATTATCATGAAAGCTCCAAAAGTGATTGTTCCAAAATCCTTGCAACAAGAGTATATTGCCATTTTGCAATGTGGCCACCCAGGAACTGATTCTACCAAAAGAAGGCCAAGAGGACTGGTATTTTGGCCTTCTGTGTCACAGTTGACATTGAGAGAGCACTTTCATCTTGTTCTGTATGTAATAGTACTAAGCCACATCAAAAGAAAAAAACACTTTAGCTAAACCAGATTCCTGAACTACTTTGGTCGATAGTAACTACAGACATTTTTAAATGGAATGGTCAGCATTACTTGGTGTTAGTAGACTGTTATTCAAATTGGTTTGAGATTCACCTACTTCCTAACCTAGCTTCCAGTACTGTCATTACTAACATGAAACTTCATTTTGCAGGCCATGGTGGCCTGCACAAACTTATTTCTGGCAATGGTACACAGTTTACAAACCATCATTTCAAAAGATTTGCTCAAGAGTGGGACTTTACTTATGTCATGAGTAGCCCTGAGTACCTGCAGTCAAATGGTTTGGCAGAACATGTAGTTCAAAGTGTGAAACAATTACTAGATAAGTCAAAACGAGACAATAATGAGGGTTTCTTGAATCTCAGAAATGTTCCTTGTGATAAATTTCTTGGTTCACCTGCACACTTCTGTCAAGACCAACCAGAACTACACTACCAATTAGTAGTCCATTATTGGTTCTTCCATGTGTCAAGAACAACAGATCAGTGAAAACCAATCTGTTAAAGAAGTGCTTATCTCAGAAGCCCTATAATGATAAGACCAGCACTCTGCTCAATTCATTACGAGAAGGGGTGGTAGTGAGGATGCAGACATCCAAAGATTTTGATCAGATTGATGTCATGAAAAGTGTATATCCAGAGTTGAGATCTCACATTGTGGAATCATAGGAAGCAGAATTTAGGTTGAATCGGAAACATTTGATCCCAGTGTCCGAGCCTGTATTGCAGTATCATACCTGTGAGAAAGACTCTATATCTCAGAGTGAGTTATCCAGTGTTCCAGTTCCAGAGGACATTCCAGTAAGTATCCCTGTTCCTGAGAAGAATCCCAAAACTCCTGAAGCAAATTGTTCACTGATGAATGGCCCTGTTGCTAAACCCAATTCTGATTGCGATATCACTAGATCAGGTTGCATTTCCAGACCATGTTCCTGATACACGGCAACTTGGACATAAGGACATGAATATTATGTTTATTTATTTTATTCTCTATACCATTGCATATTTCTTTTCAAATATAATTGTATTGTAGGCAATTCATTAAACAGAAGGATGAAGATCAGTATGTATTTACATCTTTAAGAAGCTTTCTAGGGGCTTGCACAAGTGTATAAATACTGAGCATGTGCGAGCCTGACTGCCATTTTGTAGTAAGCTGTTGAGATGTAAGCATGTATGTCTGTATAGTCTGTCACTTAATCAGTTAATTTAGAATTTGTACTGCTGCTATCCATCCTGATATGTTTTCTGTAATAAAGCATGTAAACGAACTACCCAGCCTGTTCATCTTTAATGGGAAACAAGACAAGCCACAGGTTGATTGTTTGACCAGTGAATATACCTAGATAACAAATTTAAAATAAATAATATTCTATATGCTATTCTAGGCTGTAGTTTTTGTTTGTATGCTTACAGATAGTGTGATTCCCTTGAGAGATGCCTCTAGTGCACAGATTCGTAAATTCATTAGTAGTTAGTCAATATGAGATCCAGCAGAACACTGAGAAGTTTAGCTTGATTTCCCATTGGTTAGAGAGCACTGCTGATTAACTAACTTGCTCTGAGACACAAAGTAGACAAAGGCTGAATGAATGAAAGCCTGGACTACAGGATGAAGCTTGTTAAGAGCTCATAGCTTTAATTATTGTTTTATGTTTTTTATTAACATCACTTCATTCATTTCACTTTCAAATGACTCTCAGTGCACTCTTCATGCATGGTGCACTTCTTTACCCTGGTAGCTGGCCTGTTCTCTCTTTAATTCCAGTATCATATCTTAATGTGTCTGCTTTAATACAATTACATAGTTGTACATCTGGCTGAGCTTAAGAGTTATAATATTTTTGCATTATTATAAACAGCTTGCAGTTTAATTCAGCCTACATTCCCCACTACCATATTTGCATTCCATATTTGCACTCTCATTCTGTTAACCTCTAAACATCTCTCACTTTTTGCCTGCCTGCTGTTATTTGCTTACCATTTCCTTCTTACTCCATTCCATTGTCTTCTCACTTTTTTGTAATTTTGCACCCTCCCATGCAGCCTGCTTTGGCTTTTGTTGTTTAATGAATCTGAGGCTTCTCTTTTCCATTTTTTTAAATTTCATCAGTAATCCTTATTACTTCATCTACATTAGTTTCCTTATTCAGTTTCTATTTACTTGTCATCTCTTTCTTGGCTATAATACTGCCAGTGGCTTTATATGTGTCACTACTTACATGGCTCAGATGAAAGTTTCTCATTCAGTTGCCATTCTACCCCTATTATCCTTTGAACCATGCCTTGCAACTCTTCCCTATAATCTTGTCAACTTAACACAAGACCAAAATGTATGGCTTAGTCTTCTACTTGGCTCTGTTTCATTTCCAACACTTTTGATCCCCCCCAGAAGATCTTATTGTGTCTGCTCAGAGTATAACATTTTTACGTAGACACTTCCATGCAAATATACTGAATTTTCTTGATTTTTATCTCCCTTGGAGGTTTACAGTTTTCCTTTCAATTTTCACTGGTAATCATGCTTTCAGTTAACATCTGTAAAAGAGTATTAGTACTCTGTTATGCTAGCATGATTATTACCTTGAATAAAAAGCTGAACGAGTGATATGAAATATAAAGGGTTAATTTAGAAAGAGTATAAAATGCTGAAAAATAAAAAGTAATAAGTGTGCTGGCATAGCTTAATTAGATATTGGCATCCATGTAAAGGAGTATGTTATTAAAAAACAAAGTCTGTAAAAATAACTGCGCAGGTGGCAGCTGGAAGGACATCAATGAAGTAAAGAGATGTAACATCAAGCAAAATAAAGTTGGAACATCAAGTTTCAGACAGTGCTGGAACACCACATTTCAGATAACTGAGTTTCCTTGGACCACCAAACTTGAAAAAGAATCAAGGACAAATCGTAAATTAAAAGAACAAAGAAAAGTGTTATACAAAGAAAGATTATAATGCATCAGACTAAGAAAAAATATCAGACTTTTTGGTATAAATATGAGTGTATATAAACAAGCTTTGGGAATTTGCCATAGAAAGCTGACAGCATCTGTGTTGCATGCTTGTAAATCCAAAAGAAAAAAGTAATAGTAAAATACATATTAACTGAAGCAGTTTGTCTCGGTGTATTTATTGTACTTAATACAATACAGTAATAAGACTAGTTGGTCACAATAAGTAGTTAAATATACTGTGGTATGCATGCATGTAAATGCAAGTAACAGCAAAAAAACAACAAAAGGCAGTATATAATTCTTCAATGGCGAGCCACAGTTTACGGACCTAATGGTTTCTTACTGTGACAACTACAGCTTCTTTTTCATTTTATTCAGTTAGTACATCCATTTGTAGTGCAAACGTTTGCCTTCTTCTTATGCATAGAATCCAGTAGCAGAACAGTGCATCTCTGCAAGTTTCACAGGTCCTGTACATTCACACAGTTAAATCTGCCAGCTGTGTTTGACCACCTTGGGGAGAATCAACAAGGGACTTTCTATGTTTTCTCAACGGAAAATTTGGCCACCTTCCACACAGAAACTGGTAATTCTCTTTTTGTTTCTCATGCTACAGCATGGATGCCATAAACAAAACAACTGTAAAGTATAAGTCTACCTTTCAGATAGACAGTAATAATAGTCCAGCACATGTATGGTCAGGATTTAAAGATTAGTATAAACATAACAGTAGCACATGTAGTACTTTACTAGGTAAAGTTGATGTCAATGCTTTATATAAATGTATTACGATTAACTGGTATCTTAAACAGCAACATCATTTGTATGACGGTAAACATTTATTGTGCAAGTCATATGAACCTGCTTTCTGTGTGCAATGTCATTAAAGTAATGGTAAACAACCACATGCATTATGTCCTGTCACCACATGTAAAATGTTCATTTTAGAGTTACAGTATCAGTCAATTCAGTTATTTACAGAATCTTCTGTACATCTTGGTAGACAAAAGTGGCATAAAACCACTGCACATTACAAAACAGATAAGAACAGAGACGAAGTTCATGGTGAACTGACAAAAAGATTTAATAAACTTCTAAGACACAGTCAGAGTGAGTTCAAAAAATGCAGACAACATATGCAAACACTTTTTCAGAAGTGCACAAGAGCTTTAAAGTCAACAGAACAGAATACTGACAAATATAATCTGGTTAGTAAAGAGTTAAAGCAACTGTGGTTAACTGCGCTGATAGGAAATAATTCATGACGTACTATTCTATGTTTAGAAAATGGTTAAGCGTACACAGCACAAACTTTCATTCAGTTAAAGCAAGGGGCGTAAATGGTGATTTTAAAACCATTTCAAATAACATAACAGTTCTAGGGCATAAAAATCAAAAATCAAATGAAAGTAGTTAAACGCAGTAAAGACATGACATCACAAGACTGACAAACATTTCAATAAACAGCTCTATCTCTATTAAATGCTATACATTACCTCAAAAATGTAACCGTTCTGACAAGGAAAGACATCATGCAAAAATGTCACAGTGTATAAACAATAACACAAAAATAAGAATAAACTTGAGGGGAAAAAAGGGTATGATTTCTACCAATACTCTGTTTATTTGTATAAACAACATAGCAACCATGGGTTAAAATACTTACCATTTTGGGTAACAGGCCAGTACTTCATACAAATCAAATGGTAAAAATACCATCCACTTGTACTATGATAGGACAATACCAAAAAACAATATTGCACTTCAATATTACATTTCTGAGTTTTAAAAATACCAAATGCAGATTTAAAAGAGCTTGGTATAAAAACTAGTAGGACAAAATATCTCACAGATTGTACATTTACAAGCATAATAGAATCCTACTATTTAGTAAGTCATTACAAGTATCTTTAATAGACAGATTACAATTTAGTACTAAAGTATCTAAATTTGTAAATTGAACAAAATATTGTGTAAATGGACAATATTGCCTTCAAATTTCAAAATGTTTGTTAAAGTGGCACCACAGTTTGTATGTGTTTTCAAATAACCCAGTATTAATAGTAAAAGACAAAAACAGAATCTGACACTGCCCATAACTGGTGGGACATATTCACAAGATGGTCATCATCTGAGACCAAGATCCTGTGTTAATAATTTTATGGGTCATAATAATAATGACAGTTTAAAATTGTTTTATATGCTGCAGGTTACAAAGAGTTGCAATAGCTCAACAAGTCATGGTAAATACTGTAAATAGCAATGCTGACAAAACAAATGCAGTCTTTTCTTTAACTAAAGCTTAGTCCGTTCCTCAAAAATAAAATAAGTGGGACCTGAAAGAATATTAGTAACCTGTTTTACTACCATGATTATTAGCTTGAATAAAAAGTTGCAAGAGTAATATGAAATATAAAGGGTTAATTTATAAATAGTATAAAATGCTGAAAAATAAAAAGTAATAAGTGTGCTGGCATAGCTTAATTAGATATTGGCATCCATGTAAAGGAGAATGTTATTAAAAAACAAAGTCTGTAAAAATAACTGCGCAGGTGGCAGCTGGAAGGACATCAATGAAGTAAAGAGATGTAACATCAAGCAAAATAAAGTTGGAACATCAAGTTTCAGACAGTGCTGGAACACCACGTTTCAGATAACTGAGTTTCCTTGGACCACCGAACTTGAAAAAGAATCAAGGACAAATCGCAAATTAAAAGAACAAAGAAAAGAGTTATACAAAGGAAGATTGTAATACATCAGACTAAGAAAAAAATATCAAACTTTTTGGTATAAATATGAGCGTGTATAAACAAGCTTTGGGAATTTGCCATAGAGAGCTGACAGCATCAATGTTGCATGCTTGTAAATCCAAAAGAAAAATGTAATAGTAAAATGCGTATTAACTGATGCAGTTTGTCTTGGTGTATTTATTGTACTTAGTACAATACAGTAATAAGACTAGTTGGTCACAATAAATAGTTAAACATACTTTGGTATGCATGCATGTAAATGTAAGTAACAGCAAAAAAACAACAAAAGGCAGTATATATAATTCTTCAGTCTGCCATCTCAGTGTTTGTCTGGTTATTACTTGTTCTTTTCCCCATACTAAAGCTTTATATCTGCTTATCTGTTTCTTATTGATTGACTTCTCAGTTCTTAACATTTTTACTAACTATGGCATTCCCAATTCCTCCTTTTTTATTTCTTGTATCAACCATTCTCACAATTTTTAGCAACCCCCATACTGCATATTTTTTTTTTGGGTACTTACGTATTATCGCAACCACATTCCAAGCAACTAGATAGTACGTTACATACCGACAGCTGTTCACAGTTCTCCACGTTGTAAGAAACTCTGTCATTAATGTGGAGTGAACCGTAAGCAAGTGACTGTTTTCAATTATTTAACTGACAAAAAATTTTGTTTTGCCTATTGACAGAAACTGGCCCACAGACTTTCATAATTCATGTGCGAACAGGACGACCGACTCATTTGTACATCATAGCACAGTTACAGCAGATAGGAAGTAATGCCTGTTTGAAATGAGGGGCATTCATTTGAATGTCGACAAAGTAGGTAGAGTCGTAACTGCAAAATGACATTACTTATGCCCTGCAAACTGCTATCTCTTTAAATGACAAGTCGCAGATTCAAGACGTGTAATCCCTTTAGGAATACTCCTTACAAGTAGTGAGCTGAGCACACGCACACATGTATAAGGGCAATATGTCACACGTGTAAGCGTGACAGTGAAAACAGCAAAGGGCTATGTAACAAATAATCCAAGAATGAACGGCCACTGAACTATATCCGTTTATTAACTGAAACCAAGCTGTAGCTCTAAGGGCAGAAGAAATTTAAGTATATAAATACAGATGAACAAGAAAGAGTTCATGAACATTATAATAGTCAAGAAGAATATAATCATAATTTTCCTGAGCCAAGGAGATCTGAAAGACTTAAAAATAGAGGCAATGTCCCTTTTGTAAACAGTCAACAAGCAGCGGGGTTTCAAGGAGCGAGACCCAAAACGAAACAATGGAGGACTTAAACACTATGGAACATAGTATGTTATCTGAAAGTGATACATCAGAACCATATACTAATGACATTTGTACAGTAGTATATAACAATGAACAAGATTTCAAAGTATACAATTATTCAAATGTAGTTTGTACTGGTGAAACAGCTAATTTATTGGCAAAAGGAATGACCTTTGTGCCTTCTGCTTTGTAATTTTACTAACACCATTTTAGATTTAAAATTGTATCTTAGAAAAATTAATTTGAAAATATTGTTTCAGACTAGTATAATCAGACAAACAAGTATGTTTGGTATCAGTAGTACTTATAATCCACCCCTCCACCCCAAATTAGGAGTATATGAAAAAATTGTGAAATAGACATTAAAAGTTTAAAAAAATATTATTATGGAAAAAGGGAAGATAATAACCTTAGCATTTCAGAACAGCAAGTTTTAACTCAAATAAGAAAAGAAAACATTTGTATAATGAAACCAGATAAAGGGGGAGGAGCAGTTATTATGGACATCCAAGATTATAATAGAAGATTACATGACACGTTAAATACTGATACATATTCGAAAGTATCAATGAATGAAATCAATGGTGCATATAAAATTATCTATACGCAGTTAAATGATATGTTTATAGACAAATGCATTAGTATAGAATTGTATAATTATTTGAATGTATCACCTGCTAGAGTCCCTGTGTTCTTTGGTACCCCCAAAGTGCATACATCTATTTCTAATCCACCCATGTGCCCCTTAGTAGATGGAAGAGACTCTATTACATCAGCAATTGCTAAATATATAGATTTTGAGTTCAAAAATATCCTTAAAAATCAAAAACAACTTTGTAGGGATTCTTGGTCATTTTTACAATATATGAACAACACAGAATATAATAGTAATGATATATTAGTAGCAATTGATGTGTGTGATCTCTACACTGTTATTCCACAAGAAGAAGGATTAGAATGGACTAGTGAAATGTTGCATGAGAATCATATACAACAAGATAAAATCAATTTATTAATAGAGCTATTAGAAATAGTTTTGAATTATAATTTTTTAGAATTCAATAAAGAGTATTATTTACAAACTAAAGGCATTGCAATGGGGTCCCCATGTGTGGGAGCTTATGCTAATATAACTATGGCCTATTGGGAGAAGAAATATGTCTTCAATAGCAGATTTAATAGATTTATTAAGTCCTATTTTAGATTTCAAGATGACACCAGTATTATTGGGCAAGGAACACAAGACATACTTGATGAATTCCTGTTATATATAGGCCAAACCACAACATTTTTTAAATTCACATGGAATATTAGCAATGACTATATGGAATACTTAGACATTAAGCTCATCAAAGACTATACAGAAAATAGATATATAGCCCGCATACACAGGAAAGAGACATATTCCAATAGTCTTTTGCATTATAGCAGCTCACATCCTCAACATCATAAAAAATCCATTGTCAAAGGACAAGTAGTTAGAGCTGCACGTATGATTACTAGAGAAGACCATTTTTTGGAAGTATGCTCCAATTTAAAATCTATGTTTTCCGCTAGATCATATCCAATTACTTTTTTAAGTGACATAATTGAAGAAGTTATAAACAAAAGAAAGAGAGGTTTTTTTTAAACCTATCCTAGATAATAAAAACCTCTAGTATGGATATTGTAAATGAGAATGTAGAAAGACATAGTGTTGCATCTCAAATAACTGAAAACAATAACCAAAATCAAAATAAGAGTAACAAATTCTCAGAAGCATTAGTAATCACATATAGTAAAGAAGCTAACATTTTAAAATGGATTTTTGAGAAAAATTGGAGTGTATTGAACCAAGATGAAGAATTGAATAATATTGTAGGAGACAAGCCACTCATTGTGTACAGAAAAGGGAGAAACTTGAAAGAGTTATTAAAATATAAAGAGGAACATAACATCAACAAAGTACAAGGTATGAAAAAATATGTTTTTTGTAGATGGTGCCACAAAATAGAAGTGGGTACAGATTTCGTAGTAAGGGGTAAAACATACCAAATACAAGGCAAATATAACTGTGAATCAAAAGCTGTGGCTTATTTAAGCAAATGTAAACTGTGCTTAGCCTACTACATGGCTTGAACTCCCTCACCTCCTTCAATGGTATCAACTCTCACTCGCCCACAAACTAGTAAACCATCCATTAAATGTCCCATCCCTCCAGAATCTACTCCAACCCTATCACACCACCAGACTACTAAGATCCAGCAACAAAAATCACTTGCAGATCACTAAAGCCAATAACTCTGCTGGTGAAGCACTATTCTCTTGCACCATAGCCAAATTATGGAACTCCCTCCCACCCACAATTACCTCCATACCATCATTCACCCACTTCAAAACTTTACTAAAAGCACACCTAAAACATGCTGGCTATGCCCTTGCAACTCCCACTCTAATATCACCCACCCCATCCAACCACTACCTTTCTTTCCACTCCACTAACTACCTTGATTATAGCAAGCTCAGATGTTCATAAGCCTAGTACTTATACAGCAGGAACTTCTTATTTTAACATTTGTTAATGTCTGTTATGTACTTCACAGATAAAGATTCTAGTTGTCTACTGATGTACTATGTTCTTCATCTGTAAATATGTTGTAAGTAATTGCTATGTAAATTGTTAATCGCTATGTAATCCAATGTAACTACTGTCTGTTTAGTTTAACTGTGGAGCTTTTCTCCCCCGGCCTCTGCTGAAAATGGAGCTACATCCAGTCGGACACTCCCGGTCAACAAATATAAATAAATAAATAAAAAATAAATAAATAACATAGGGAAAACCGAAAGAAAATTGTCTCAGCGTATATATGAGCATGAATACGCAATAAAGAAGTCAGACATGAATAATGCTGTAGCCAAACATATTAACAGTGATCCAGACCACTCATTTACTTATACCATTATAGACCAAGTTATAATAGATGATAAAACAGCATGGAATGTATTTTTAGGGCTAAAGGAACTAGAATGGCAAATAAGACTGCAAGCAGATACTTGGCCAGGCATTAACGAGCGTAGCTCTATAGCGCCTATATTAAAATTAAAGGCCCTTAAAAGAAATAAAATCTGCTAATGAATTAGATATATAATAAATGTTTATAAATCATAGATGTGCTACTTATTTAACACATTTCTTATAGGTATTGTAGTAACATGAAGGTGTAAGATAATCTATATATGAAAGCATATTTGTAAAATGCTTATTTTAGATTTTTAGATATGTATAGTCATATAGAGATTTGATATTTATTTATAACTATTTAATTGGTATATTATTATATTTAATTTATCATTACATGTATTTTATAAATGCATTTTAAGAATATTATAAGCATAGATGAATGTTTATGATAAGCTGTAGAGGGCATAGATATGTATATAGCGGTTAGGGAACACTGTGAATGCAATAAGTACTGCTTGATTTGAAATATATTAATTAAGAAAGGAAATGACATCATCATGACACTAACTGTTTTTAGTTTAAATTGAATAGATTGTGTTTGTAACTTTGTCTGATGAAGTACAACATTTGATTGTATGAAAGCGCTCACAATACGTTGGTTTGGTTTCAGTTAATAAATGGATATAGTTCAGTGGCCATTCATTCTTGGATTATTTGTTACATAGCCCTTCGCTGTTTTCACAGTTTGTTTTCTGGATTTTTAAGCGTGACAGTGGCAGACAAAAAAAAATCATATGTTTTGTACAATCACTTCACCAGGAAACCTAAATCCCTGTCATTCCAAGTAATCACAATACAGCAGCAGCCTACAGTTGCAGTGCAAAGCATATTGGCAGACAGAAACTGGGGAAGGATGGTACCCATGAACACGATTTTCCCATTGTTCCTTCTGTTACATCTCATAATCACAGTGCCAGAATAGCAGTTGAGAATGTACACACCCCTTTGGAGTCACAGCTAAAGTTGTTTCGCGATCACATCAGAAATTATTCAACATCAGTAATGTGGTTGCAATAATACGTAAGTACCTTTTTTTTCTGGATTATATCTTTCTGTGAAGTTTATCCAGTTTATCCTGTAATCACTTCTCATCAGCTGCTCCCAGAAAATTACCTTTTTTTCCTCTCATCACTGCTTCTTACTGATATGTCCCTTAGCACATTCTGTTTGTCCAACTCTTTTAGGTGTAACCTGAATTTACAGTTCTGATACTCCAATGCTTTCATTGTTTCTCTCATGCTTTCATACCGTATATCCTTCTAAGAAAACAGCTATTTCATTCCCTTTCTATTGTTCATGACCAAATGTTTTCTTCTGAATTACTCCATAACTGCCCTACTTACCAGATGTCACCCATTTCCATTCAGATTCATAATTACCACTCTACATGTAACAAATTAGCCTTATTTGTCCCATTGGATAATACTTTTGCAAGTGTGTTACTATCCTTCCTCTATTGGTAGAGTCATTTTCTACTAGTCTACTTCTGGATTTTTAGTCTCTCATATATACTTCATTACTTCTGTCCTCATTTGCTCCAGTCATCCTTTAACAGGGTCATACACAAAAGCATGTGATGCATATACTACTAAAGGAATGTTAAACAGTTTGTCTGAATTGTTTGATCTATATCCTCTCTGAAAGTTCTCCATCTTCTTAATGTACTCAGTATTTTTTACCTCATCCCAAGTCTCTTTTTGGGGGTTCCCATGGGTTTCTCACTAACCATATAACTAAATATTTCAACTTTGTGTGGCCTCATGACTGTGGGTATTCCCTCACCAAATCAAATGTGGGCACATACTTCATACAATTCACCTAAATTTTATCTACATTTATTGTATAATTTGATATCTCATTGAAATATTTTCTTAAATATTGATGGAATGTCTCCTTTGGGTCTAGTGAAGTACAAAATAATGTGATTTGCAAACATTGCTATTTTTTCTCTTCCTCATTCCATTTCTATCCTCTAATATCTGATTGCCTTATCTTTTATACTAAGGATTCTAACTATGTAGCAAATAATAAAGGACACCCCTGCCTCTATGCTATAAATTACAGAGATAATTTGCCATTAATCTTTTTTAATTTTTTGGTCCCTCGTGGACCTCATTGATACTGTCCTGCCCCCCCCCCCACTGCCTCATGTCTATGACAGATCTACCAGAATCCTCCTAACACCCCTGGATTTGCTCTGGTGTTGCTAGGACTGGTCATGGATCTTAAAGGTGTTTGGAGGCTTGACCATCTGTGCTTCTGTCTGCTGTTTTTTGTTTTGTTTTGTTTTGTTTTATACACCCTACTCACTTTCCCTTTCCATGCCCCCATGCTCACTGGTTGCATCTGAGGGCAACTCCCCTCTTTGGACCATGTCTCCCTTTAGGGGGCATCACCATGAGCACCAACCCCTGAGGAGAAGTGCATCCATCTCTCCCTTCAACTCTGTCAGTCACCAGAGCTGCTAACTGAAGCTGGGTCGGCTGGGACGTACTTAGGGCTTTATCCTTCTATGTCACCTCAGCACTTAACTTTCTATTAATTTTTAATACCGTCTTTGAACCATCATAGATCTCTTGAATTATCCTAATAAATGTCTTTGAAATACCATCCTATACTTCATTTCCAACAAATATCCCCTGTGTCCTTGTCAGAAGCTTTCTCTGTGTCTAACGGTATCAATACCAAACTCTCCCCTTCTTGCATTTCTTCTACATATATCATATGTGTCTTTAATATACTGTCAAATGTTTGTCTACCTTTCCCAAAGCCACATTGATCCCAATCAGCTATTCTCATCAATATTGCCTCTTAGCCAGTATAGCCACAAACACTTTGTAAACACGATAAAGCACTGATACCAGGCAAATTGAGCTCGGGCAGACTAACCCCGGGATTCATGAAGCTTGGCGCAAGGACGGCGGTAGGCTTGCGCCGACAGTGCATCGTGAAGATGGCGCAGTAGCGCCAAATGCATATTAATGAAGGCACGCCGCCGTCACAGCCACGTGCACAGGAAAGGAGCGCGAGTGCATAGGGTGTGTCGAAGTGTGCCAGCTGTCGACGTGCAACCTAAAATGCTTGCATATAACAAGTTGCAAGATAGTAATCACATCTGTCAGTGTCCGTGGACACTGAAACGTATGCAAAGCATGCAAGAAAGTTCCTGTGAACACAAAATGAAGAAGCAGACACAAATGCATGGTAGGAAATAACGGGTCCCTATCCCGCGAACAAATGACATGGAAGACCGTGTGGCCATAGTCCAACACAGTGTAGATAGCTATACCAAGTGGAAGTGAAATGCATCATATGTTAGCGAGCCGCCACTAGGTACGTCCAGCCCAATGGTGAGGGTCACCAGCTAACCCATAATGTGAGGGAGGGTACACAGCTGGGCAGATGTGCCCATAACAAAATACACGATAAATGTACATATCTAGCAACCATATGTACGAATCATATCCCACAAGGCATGTAATAGTCACATACAAAAGGTATGTCCGCATTTCACATACCAAATGTGATAGGAAATAGAATAAGCATGTAAATGAAACAGAAGGAGCATATAAACCGCTACAACAATAAGGAAACATGTACGCTGAAAGGAACAGTATTATCCATACCGTTGACTGTGGGGACATGTTGTCCAGTACAGTCGGATATGTGTACGGAATATATCCCATCCTGGACATAGGAAAAGGTGGCATCCTACCAATGAGTAGAACAGTCTGCCAAAATTCGGAAATCAGCGGTACAAGCCGAACTTGTCAGGATGTGTCACAGTTTAACGGGTAGTACCCGGGTATACCAACCATGTAATGAAAGTTAAGTATGGGCATTTACTTATGTATGTGAGGTATAGCATGTGGAAAGCAAACATGGCAGGGTAGTCCACACAACCATACAGGTACCCGACACATGTAGGGTATTCAATGTGTTACTCTGGCCGTGTCATGGGCCAACAACCAAAGCAGTGATGTATGGGGTGTGAGGAATCTGTGTGTGTGGGGGGATGGGTAATGGTACAATCCTCCAAGGCGATACTGTGTCGTATGCAGAATAGGTGAACCGGAGGTGTATGACGGAGCAGCGGGTGAAGCTGAAAGAAACACAAACACATGTATAAACAGCTGCAAGACAACCAGACAGGCCATACTGTAGAACACAATCCCACAAACATATGAATATTGAAATGTGCAATACAAATGTATAGACATGTCACCGGCACATACCCACAGATTGGTCCTGATGGAACTGGCCAGAACAAATGCAACACACCTGGATGCATAATGGACTACCCAGCATCCCCTCCACATCACACAACCCGCTCCCGTCCCTGAACGTCCACCAAATCCAGCCATACTTGGCCTACTGGTTTGGTGCAGCCACAGCTACACATAGTGACCACTACGCATATGTAGTAGGTAGTGTCACCCTAGGCAGTTGCAGGATTGCACACTATGTATCCCTTGCATGTAAAACCCCCAGCACATTTTCATAATGCCAGAAAAATGTTCGTTATTTCGCTTGTTGTGGATCGGTCCAATTTTTGGATATCCCTCATAAGATACGTAACCTGTGTAAACATTAGAATGGAAGACACGAAGTCCAGTCCTGTAGATATCTGGACACAAGTTGAAATGTGCATTAGAGGTGCACGACACTGTCCAGCCCTAAATGGTCATACATAACCTACTACCCAGGATCAAACACCTGCCCGTGACGCACATGTCCCGACACGAATAAGCAGGAGAATATATTGCACACATTCGCATAGTGGCACATGGTATAAGGGTGATGAAGGCACTGACGTAAACAGGATACCCCTGATCCACTGTGTGAGGGACAATTAATGTGTGACCTGACCAACAATGGTACAATGCCAAATGTCTTGTGACCGTAGGGAATAACTATGCACCATACTGCATGTAACAGTTGCCTAAAGCGGTCACGTCAGGATAGAATAAACGTAATTTATACAAGAAACAGGCAAACAACAAAAGTGCCAAAGGTATAAGGCTTACAGCTAGGAAACAAATGACTGTTCTAAACCTGCAGTGACCGTGGCTATGTGTTGGCCCAAACAATCTGGTGTCCGCAGTAGGGTTGTCATCTGTCCCGCTTTGCGAGGGATAGTCCATCGTTGGACAGTTGTGTCCTGACAAAAGACATTTCAAATGGCAAATATCCTGGGATTGTAGGACATAATTATGTCCCTTATGTTATGTAATAGTAGCAGAAAATAATTATTGCTTTATCTACAATACCTAAATGTTACAAGAAACAGAATAAGCCGCTACAACAATAGGCTTTTATGTAGGCAAATAAGTAAAGTTCTATCCGTTGTACTGACCGTGGGTATGTGTCGGCTTGTAAAACCTGGTGTGTTCTGAAAATGTCCCATCTTGGCCATGTGAAAAGGTGCCAACCATAGTCACCGGAATACAGCACAACCCATACATATGACAATGTCAACGATACCAATGGTCAGAGCATTCACACAATAACTGGCCAGATCCTTAAAAACTCACAAAGCCAGTGCCCTTTGGGGGAAAGGTGTTGAATGAGAATGACTACTTACAACAATGAAGAGTACTAGACGCATTTAACTGCAGACAATTAGTAGTATTACGAATCTGTCAACATGTTCCAAGTTAATAGTACTAATATGGTAGAAGTGTCTGTGATTGTCCCTGAGTTGTCATAGCCTTGTCCCTGTCACTGTAGACATGAGTTCCTGAGTATCAGAGAGGTCCGTACACAGAAGTACACCAACCAACTGTCCCAGCTGTTGACTAGACTATTGCATACCTGTAGTGATTTCATAACAAATGTCCAGAATAATATTCATTGTATGTATAAATGAATGAAATAGTCAAATGGGAAGGGAAACCACCCCTCCAACCTGCATTATGTAGTGGAACCACTCCCCGCCCTAAATTATGTAGCGCCGACCCAATAATGTGGTCAGAGGTGCCCAGACACCTGCGTCTGTAAACACAGAATGTTAAACTCTGGACTAGCTCTGTCCATGTGCTACGTCTGATCTTTGAACAGCACCAGGGCAGTGCTAGTCACCAGTCGGCCAAGCCTAAACCCGGACCAGCACATGAAAACCTTGACAATCAAATACGCGTATGTGCGAGGACTATAAGCGTAGGAGTTATGAATATCCTTGGAGTGAGTAGACTCGCAGCACGGGTCCAGAGCAGTAGGAAACAGGGAATGTCCTAATTGTAGTACTGCAGTTTCCCCAGCAGGAGAATGGATGCCTGCTGTGTAAGGGAAGCTGTGAGGCGTATGTCAGAGTAGCTATGAACCATGGGTAAACATATAAATGAGCCAGAACACCAATAGTGTAATGGTTACTGCAGCCGCCCAACGTAAAGGCATTCCCAGTGCATGTACGACTATAGCACATATTAATTGTGTAATGAATGCCTCTGTGCTGTAAAGCCAACATTTATACATGTAAAGGTGACCGCGTTCGCATGGGTCCGTTAACCGGATTCCATCAAAGTGGTACTGTCATAAGGAATAAGGCACATGTAATCCTAAAGATGTGCCTGTAAACATATGTAACTCAGAATAAGTAGATGCAAGTGGGCCTGCGCTGGTGTATGCAGCCATTAGCATAGCAAATGTATGTTGTCTTCTACAGCTGTAACTTTCATATATATATATATATATATATATATATATATATATATATATATATATATATATATATAATGTGTATAGAGAAATATCCACAGACATAACATAAATATGCAATAATATAGCTACATATCTATTTAATCTATATATTAGGAACGCTGAAAGATGAAAGCAAACCTAAGGGTTGTGAAGGGAATCCAGAGCAAGTTAGGAATTATGAAGTGCTCGCAGCGTATGTCACATAAAGCTGCACAAGTGTGGGTAGAGCACCACTCTCCACACCAGAGGCAGGGCTATACCTGTGGCCATAACATCGTTGAAGTGCTACATCAACATTGTAAACAGACAGAATGTAGGACATGTTGCGACCACCTACACTTGTAACCCTCAAATCGTTCGTAATCCATAACACCAGGAAAGGCACGTATGTGCAAATATGAATGGATGGTGAGCCTGTGAATACACGAGGTGGTACAAAATGTGTGTAGGGCCCCAACGCTCATGAGAGGGCAATGTGTAAAGGTGTGTCATGGCTGCAATATCAGGTGTATAATGTCTGTTATGCAGGGAAACTCAACACGGGTGTGCAGGAGAAACCATGGATATGTGAGTATGGACACAGGAGTGATAGGTAATGTTGCGCCGGGTGCAATGGAGCGGCCCGTGGAGGTCAGCTAGTACGTAGTTGCGATTCCCAGATAGAGCATCATTTGCATGGAGACATGCGTGAATGGGTGTATCGTTGTCGGACATTGTGCATCAGGTCTGGCAGCCCGGCACGTAAAACCTATACGCCACCCATGAGCGGAATGGAGTTCTGCTGTGACAACCTCAAACCGGGAAAAGCAGAAAGACACAACTACATGAAGACAACAATTTGTCGACGTACAATCACAGTAATACAAACACACATCCTATCAACAGTAATTGGGGACAAATTTCAACAGAATCACGGACAAGTCATGAAAACACAAGGACAATCATGGACACATTTAAAATATTAGAGCTATTAACTGGAAACATTGACAGAATCAGAGCATATGAATTAATACACATTTTCTGAAGTAAAAGAAGTTTGTAACTCTTAATTGTTGTCAGTAGTCATTAAGTGTAATTCACCACCTTTCCTCCAAATGTCACTAGTTTTAGGAGGGATTAAGAGGGACAGAGTTAAAATTTGATTCAAAATCAGGGACGGCCCTGAAGATCAGGGACAGTTGAGAGGTATGCTGTGGGTATGTGTTGCCTCGACACGTGATTGCTCTGGTCCGCCACCAGTCTGAATGGCCAAAGTGGAACCTGCTCTGTAGAACTGTTAGATGTACCAGGGCAGAACATACTTACAGCCATGCATAGTACTGAAATATACATATCGGAACATATCAAAGCGTAGTCTAGCAGCAGTATAGTTGCTTATGCTACTACATATGACATATCGACATGTCAGGTATACAAGACCTGTAACAAGCAACCAGTACAGACACCTACAACATGAGAAGGTCCCCTAATCAGGACAGTTGCAATTGCTAGAGTATTGTCCATACCACTCAACTGTGCCTGAATGTCAGGTACGTCCCTGAGTTTGACTGAAAGTCTAACTGTGTCCTTCTTAATCCCTCCTAAATGTAGTGGCTGTTGAAGGAAAGGTGGTGAATTACACTTACTGACTAATGACAATAAGTAAGAGTTATAAACAACTGTTACTTCAGAATATGTGTATTATGTCATATGCTCTGATTCTGTCAATGTGTCAAGTTAATAGCACTACTTTTGTAAAAGTGCCCCTGTTTTTCATGACCTGTCCCTGATTCTGCAGAAATGTGTCCCTGATTGGTGGAGAGTTCTGGTATTGTCACATGTGATGTGTGATGAGGGACTGTTCCATGCAAAGTGGGAAAGGTGTCACTCCTACAGTCTCCCGTCGTGCAATCTGAAAGGTGGTCAACGTGCAGTTGGTATACGGTAGCATGACCTGGCAGACAGCTGCGTTAACAAACTCAAGTCACATGTCAACATTGCAGAGTATCGGTTCCCATTATCAGGCAGATGGGAGCAGATCATATGAGGAACACGCATATAATATGATTACGTCACTGGACAGGCCGCCGAGTCCGTACAGTCGAACGGCTGTCGTCGCAAAATGGTTACACATACCCGATACTGTAGTCATGTAGTCTGATGTAATACGCATCACAAGGGATCGCACACACCCAGCGTGAGTGACAAATGTAAGCGGAAATGTCAGAGAGCGAGCAGCTGTAAGCATGTTTGTCTACCAGTATGCCATTAGTGCCCTGTCAAAGAAATGTGGAGTGTAAACATGTATAAGGTGCTATGACCAGAGGTCAGCAGTGCTTAACACTGTGCAAACCCATGCACAACAGCTCCCACCTGCTGGACTGTGCCTTACCCGGTTTGTATCCAAAGGCATCGGCCTGTCCGCAAACAAAGAACCGCCCTATACACGTGATGGTAGAAGTACCCTGCGCACATAGCTCATGTGAATTAACAATAGACCATGGCATATCTACAGACAATAGACAGCAAACACCATACAGCGCAGACATCCAACAGTATAGCAATGTACTGGCAGATATGTCCTGACCAGTGGTGTGTGCATGCCTGGCCATCCTGTGTTTCAGTGTGTGAGCATGCCCAGTATGACTGTTACGCATGTTGTAGACTGACAGTACAGTCATGTGTGTGAGCATGCAAAGTATGGTCAACTGTATTGCATGTGTCACATGTCCAGATAGTTAGTACCGTGTTGCTGACCCCTCCGTTCTACACAGACAGGTGACATGCTGTGTCTGCAGGGTAGCTAATGGTCATGTGGCATTGACAGTTGCTACATGTCTGTATAGCGTGGGGGGACATGCAACCACAGTCCTACACAGCACCGTGGGTGGTGCACATGACTCTCACATGTGTAGGTGTGACGGGGGCACAGCCAACAGTTGTACACATTTGCTGCTACTGTACTGGTCTGCTGGGTACTCCATGTCAGTCTGTGGACCTACCTAAATTGCTGGTTGGAGGGATACCAGGGTATGTCAGTTCCCAGCATTAATTAACAGCACAGTGGTGTTGGACATCCTATTACACATCCTACATCAAACAGCCTGGCCTGCTGTCGTCTGTGTGTGTCATAGGGGGTTGGGGTCAGTCATTGGGCATATCCATAGGCCATCGTATATCATTTGTCTGTATTGGTCCACATCTGTCCAGCTGCATGGAATGTGTGTGGGCTGTACGGACACACATGATGGTCAGCCCATAATCTGCAGTGGGTAGGACACCCTGTGTACTACAGGCTACCACTGTGACCCCCGTATGTGCTACAGAGGTCATGGTGCCACTATGGATGTGTACTGTCTGCTGCCCTAACATTTGGCCACCACAGTCACTTGTATGCTCACATACATACCAGAGCAATGGGTAAGTACACAATCTAATACAACTGCCACTTGTTAGGTCAATAGATATACCCTGGTTGTGTTACAGACTTGAGGACGGTGCTGGAGTGCTGCCTATGTTGGATGCACACAGTGCACCTCCCATACATGGCCGAGCACATGTACTGTCATGTTTGGCATCCATTGTACTGTGTGTGGGTCAGAGAGGGGAAATCCGTGGGTACCTACTGTGTCAGTGCATATGCCTTGTGTTGCCTCTTTGCCAAGGGCTGGTCATACTGTGCACGGGCCGTCGCCGACTGTGCCCTACTCAGGTAGTTCCTTCACCAAGTCACACTGTGCCTGTACAGGCCTTGGCAGTGGTGTTGGGCTGTGTGGCCCTGCCCCATGTTGTTCCTGCTGCAACTGTTACTGCAGGGTAACATTGTGTAGCATAGCAAATAACTTAACAACATGTATGCATGTAGCTTGTGACTACTGCAGAGCCCCAACAGATGTGTCCGGATACCAGAACTGTGAACTGAGCATCCCAAACACATGCACATGTATATGTCTTGCCTGTGCATCTGCCTCAGTATGGTGTGAGTGTTCATGTTTGTGTGCATCGCTGATGGGTGTTATAAGCTACTACTCCAGTGTTTACCTAGCATCCCCCACTAGGAGACTGTAGGGGATGTCCACATAGGCACTGGTGTGCTACAGCTGTGTCAGACGCCATATATCGGACACATCACAGCTTCCAGGGCAGACAGCACACACATTCAATCTCATGCCCTGGCCATCGCATAGGGCCTAGCTGTTGGAGGGTATGCCCCTGCACTGACTGTAGGCCCTACCCTGCTCCCCGGGTGGTGCTACATGTGCAGGCTATAGCACCCAGTACCCCAGGGTACTCATCCATGTGGTCAAACAGATTCATATTGCTGGTCCACTAATCACGTGTGTGGAGGACCGGTACATGTTCACTAGCATGTGTTGACATGGCATCTGTGAACTGGTGCAATACTCTGGATGCAGATGCCTGTGAGATACCCGTGATATCCCTAGTTGTGCTGTGTGAGGTACCTGTGGCTAGTACGCCTAGGACAACACATCCCATGGTATCCACTGTGATGCGTTCCCCTCAGCCTGTCTGATGTGTTAGGCACAGGTCAACAAGCTGCTGTAGGAGGTCTCTGTCCACCCCATAGTACTCCAACATCCCCAGCCCATGTAGACCCTGGTAAGTCACCCTCGGTCTATAAAGTCTTATGTCAACCCAGTAAGGGTTGTTCGGCAGCATACACATCTGCACTGCCCCAGCCTCCTGCACATGTTGGTATATGTTGCCTGCTGCAGCCCGTGTCATTTGGTTGGACTGTGTCGTGAAATGTCCCTGCAGGTATACACCAGTGGTGTAGTGTGGATGAAACATGTGTGTATGCTGCTTGCTCGCATTAATGTACTGTTCATGTGCGGGCTGGCCATGTCATCAGTCGATTGTGCTGAACAACACCTGTTTGTGCAGCCTGGACACCCTGACTACCCCACCACTGCTGTCATCCCTCCCAACATCACCAGGCAGGTATAGACACACCCCTAGCTTAGGTTTGCTAAGGCAGGAGCAGTCCCGAGGCACAGTTCTGCAATGTACGTACAGTATGCCTGACCCCCCTCCCATGCTGTCAACTATATGCGAGACCTGCACCTATCTGACTACACACATACACTCCAGGGACCAGCAGCACACCCTGGTGATAAATGTGATACACCATAGTCAACCTCATCTGCATAGTATAGTCTTCTAATGAATAGTTATATGACCCATACCGAACCTCCAACATATTAACCACTGCTCAGTGTCGCTCAGATCCTCACACAACTGGCAACAGGTGCCTTACCTTCACCATATTCGATGTCCCATGGCCTGCCCAGCAACAAAATAACCGGTGTCTACACGACTACAACCCGTGGCCCTGCACACCACAGACGATGTGCATTAACACCACGCCATGGCAGATATACATAGATCCCAGGTTATCACGTACAGATCATCTGGCACAAGTAGTCAATAGTGCTGATGTCCCCAGACATATGTTCACATCTATGTCCACCTCTACATCTACATATATCACATATATTATTTGTAGACATATATACATGGACATATATATATATATATATATATATATATATATATATATATATATATATATATATGTGTATATACATACACACATATACATATATACACATATGTAGATATGGCATTGATATCACAACAGCGAACCACATGACAGCAATGCATTAGACAGGATTGGAAAGGAAACTACATGTGCCACCTGCATCGTGTAGTGTTGTTAATATCAAGGCACGTGTGTTATGTTGCGTCACATGGGTCAGACCGTAGCAAGGGTAAGAGTAGGGCTGCTGACAGTTACTCACCAGACCTATTGGCGACTTTATGTGTTGACAACCCAGTGTCTTGGCAGAATATGTGGGCAGTGGACATTAAATAGGTCAGCAACAAAACAAACTGGACACATCCTGCAGCTAGCCACCCACAGATACCAACACATACGGTATAACTGCCAAACACACACCTGCCATGCCCTGGAATCGAGCATCTACCTGTCTAGTCTACCACACTACAGCATTATGCAGTAACAGAACACACTACCAAGTTCCGGCATCACCGCACTCCCACAGGCATACTTCTAGGCGGATGACATCATCCGCAAAGGCAAAGACGCCGATAGGGAATGTATGAGGTGTAAACTGTCTAAAAGCATTACTGTGTCCCCAGGCAGATGGAAACACACACACACACACACACACACACACACACACACACACACACACACACACACACACACACACACACACCTGGCAGGGCTGGGAGTCGAACATACACCTAACTACCTTATCACACTACAGCATTACGCAGTTACAGAATGCGCTACCGAGATAACTGAACACAGCACTCCCAGAGGCATACTTCTAGGTGGGTGACATCATCCGCAAAGGCAAAGATGCCGATAGGGAATGTATGTGGTGTGAGGCATCTAAAAGCATTACTGTGTCCCCAGGCAGCTGGAAACACACACACACACACACACACCTGGCAGGGCTGGGAGTCGAACATACACCTAACTACCTTATCACACTACAGCATTATGCAGTTACAGAACGCGCTACTGAGATTACTGAACACAGCACTCCCAGAGGCATACTTCTAGGTGGGTGACATCATCCGCAAAGGCAAAGACGCCGATAGGGAATGTATGTGGTGTGAGGCATCTAAAAGCATTACTGTGTCCCCAGGCAGCTGGAAACACACACACAGGCACACACCTGGCAGGGCTGGGAGTCGAACATACACCTAACTACCTTATCACACTACAGCATTACGCAGTTACAGAACGCGCTACCGAGATTACTGAACACAGCACTCCCAGAGGCATACTTCTAGGTGGGTGACATCATCCGCAAAGGCAAAGATGCCGATAGGGAATGTATGTGGTGTGAGCCATCTAAAAGCATTACTGTGTCCCCAGGCAGCTGGAAACACACACACACACACACACACACACACACACACACACACACACACACACACACACACACCTGGCAGGGCTGGGAGTCGAACATACACCTAACTACCTTATCACACTACAGCATTACGCAGTTACAGAATGCGCTACCGAGATTACTGAACACAGCACTCCCAGAGGCATACTTCTAGGTGGGTGACATCATCCGCAAAGGCAAAGACGCCGATAGGGAATGTATGTGGTGTGAGCCGTCTAAAAGCATTACTCTGTCCCCAGGCAGCTGGAAACACACACACACACACACACACACACACACACACACACACACACTTGGCAGGGCTGGGAGTTGAACATACACCTAACTACCTTATCACACTACAGCATTACGCAGTTACAGAATGCGCTACTGAGATTACTGAACACAGCACTCCCAGAGGCATACTTCTAGGTGGGTGACATCATCCGCAAAGGCAAAGACGCCGATAGGGAATGTATGTGGTGTGAGCCATCTAAAAGCATTACTCTGTCCCCAGGCAGCTGGAAACACACACACACACACACACACACACACACACACACACACACACACACACACACACTTGGCAGGGCTGGGAGTTGAACATACACCTAACTACCTTATCACACTACAGCATTACGCAGTTACAGAACACGCTACCAAGATTACTGAACACAGCACTCCCAGAGGCATACTTCTAGGTGGATGACATCATCCGCAAAGGCAAGGACGCCAATAGGGAATGTATAGAGAGTGAGCAGTCTGAAAGCATATTACTGTCCCAAGGTAGATGTAGACAAACACACGGCAGTGGTGTGATTGGGGCAACTAAATATCTACGGAGCACAACAACAACACTACATAGATACGGGACACGCCATAGACAGTACACCCTTCAAAACAGTCAACCAGTGTGTTCAATGTAGGCATCCATCGTGACATTGAAAATGGACATCTGTTGCCTGGATGACCACCATCACTATACAGGATGTCAGTGGCCATGCCCATACACAGAGGCACATCACCAACACAAGGTGTCACTGGACATGCCCACATGCTTAGTATCACATGTCCGTTTGGAATGTACTGTGTGTCCATCTACACAACGGCGTACTGGGCATGCTCACACACTTAGCAGTTGCAAAGGGCCGTCTTGCATGCACATGGATTCTAAACACAGAAGGGCGCAGTTTGGAATGTACTGTGTGTCCATCTACACAACGGCGTACTGGGCATGCTCACACACTTAGCAGTTGCAAAGGGCCATCTTGCATGCACACGGATTCTAAACACAGAAGGGCACAGTATGGTGTTACTGTCCCCACGTACATGAATGCCACTCACATGTACTGACTAGTACACACTCAGGAACCATCACAGATGTCCCAGGTGCAGATCACAGAGGTGCACACCGCAGTCTACAATGTAGCCCCCAGACATCACCATGTCGTTGGTCCAGCAATACACAGCCATACATTACCACAACACCGTGTGACTCATGACCAGTGGACTGTACATAGGTCTACAGCAACTGTGCAGACTACACATGTACCGACAGGGTTCCATCATGTGTTATGTATTGCAATGATACCACTGTAATAACCAGGTCAGCTCTACACATACCAGGGGCCATGGGTCTTACACAGCTGTGACAGATGACTGTCGCTGTACACCAAAGAACACACGTGTTTGGATATGACATACATGTAATCGCAGTGGATATGTGCATGGACCACACACACAACACATATGTACATAGCATAGCTTTTGCTGTCCTCTGTGCAGACAAGTGGCTACAGCAATCACACACGCAAATGGAAGGTGGGTCCATGGCTGTTGAATGCTACCAGTACATGAGGTAGCAATGTTGACCAAGGACACATTCCCTCTGTACTAGTTACCCATGACACCCATCATATCATACAACAGTCCATGTGTTATGTATGTCATCACACATGTCCACCAATTGCAATGCATACAAACATGGCTACATGACAGGCATGTAGGACCAACACACATGTACAATTTGTAGTGTGCATGCAGCTACCATGCATGTGCAGTAGCTGATGTATGTAACTCATCTGTGCCTAACTACAACATGCAGTTGCAATGCAGCCCCATCATTGACACCTGTATATGGTGACATACTGACAGTACGGTAGGATGTACATCAGGTATGGATGGATGTGTGTACATAAAGTGGTGATCCACCTGTGCAGATGGATGTTTGCCGGGGACGGCTCACAGGTATGTCACACGCCATCCTACCATTACATGTGCAAACAGTACGCTATGTTACTGTTACTTGACAGTGAAGACATAAAACCTACACAGCGGTCAGGTGTTACTGACTGTATGTCACCTGACACCTGTAACACTTATATCCTCCTGTGTGCATATAGCACCACAATTGCCAGACATAGCATTGGTACACATAATGTGGCCAATACTGCTGCATGTCTGTCAGACATATCATCATATAGCAGGTGTATTATTCACAGTACTGCCATGTATGCTTGCTTGTGTGACCATATATGCCACATATGGTGGGGATTACATCCCAATTGTTACACACCCCTGTACACTGTTGTAGAGATTTGTACATACTGCAGTGTGGAAAGCATGACGTAGGCAGGGGTGGTGTGTGTATCACACACATCAGCTATCCGTATGTGTATGACATTTGTGGTCTCCACAGTGTGTGTGTGTATGTGTGTGTGTGTGTGTGTGTGTGTGTGTGTGTGTGTGTGTGTGTATGTATGTATGGCTGTCTGGTGCATGGAGTGAGGGTGTATGCTACCATACAGAACACACAGGATCCCTAACCCCTCATGTTGATGCAGTCTACTACCCTGTTGATGCCATCAGTCTCAGCCATACTGGCTACCTGTACATGTTCTTTCTCTGTGTCGAGTCGTGTGGGTGCACAGTACTGTGAGGGTGATGACCACATAGGCAGGGGTCCTCACCTCAACACTATGGGGTGTGTGTTATAGTGTTGTTGACCCCGTGGGTGTGGGCATGTTCCTTTAATGTGACAGGGTATTACCGCTACACAGTGAGGCCTCATGCTATCAGGTGGCCTCTAATGTTATCATCGGCTGGACCACTGTGTACAACCCCTGCACCATGTCAACATACCTGTGATGTGACCTGGTATGGATATCACGTCTCTAGCCACTGTAGCCTATTAAACTGCCCACATGCTTCTGGATCAGTATATGTGTGGACATCTGTGGTATGTTAGCCTTTCCAACAGTCAGGTTGAGGCTACGTATAGCATGCTGATATTGCCATACGTGCCTGTGAGTACTCCACAGTTACACATGGGAGACTGCAAACACTGCTACCTGTAGGCACATGCAAGTAGACCATAAAGAGGGAACCAGGGCATCATTACCAACATGCTGTTACTGTTGTTACCAAGACACATACTGTGAACATATAACAATGCATGCTAAACCTGTACTACATGGTATGTCTGGTGCGTGTTAACAGTACACAACTAATGTAATATACACTTCTCACTATTCTTACACAACTAATGTAATATACACTTCTCTCACTATTCTTACACAACTAATGTAATATACACTTCTCTCACTATTCTGTTCACCCTGTGCATCAGACCATTTGAGCATGTCCCTGCACCAATGGTGTGGATGACAGGGATGCGGCACAGGCCTCATCATATGCACAGGGTGATAATGTTTGCCAGGGGCATAGGCTGCACCAATGGATGACATTGTGTGTGGGTAATGGCCGGTGATATGACTGGATATGTCTGTTCAGTATGCATGTGGGTGTTGTGGTGCCCTACAGATGTGTTTGCTGTGTGTGTATGTGTGCACACAGTTCTGCCTTTTGTGAGGCCTACACAGGGGTATTATTGACAGCTCCAGATTGTACAGACCAGGTTGTACAGCTCACTGTGTCCGGCCACGTGACCTGTGCCTGCCAGGGGTTGCACGGGCACTACCAGGCGGAGGTACAGATTGGCTACTGTCCGACGACACATGTCCACTGGAACCGTGTCCCTGCTGGGAATGTCCAGGGCCATGTCCACTTGGCCTGCTGTGTCCTGGTGTGGACAGCGCAGCACCAGCTGCACTGCTACTGCTACCGGCACTATGGGAGTGGGCATGTGAGGTGGCATGCTCATGTTGACCTGCACTAGGTGGTGTAGCTGGCCTACGTCCACGTGGCCTATGCCTCACTCCTACCAGATGTTCCAGCACAGACAGTTCATGCTCACGGATTGCCATGCCACGGTCAAGGATTCCGACCATGTCACCCAATCGCCTGTCCAGAACATCAGCAATCTGCTGTTGAGCATTTGCCAATGCCTGGATGTTGTCATTTAGGGTACGGATAGCAGCCCTCTGCAGCCTCTGCCTGTCTCTGTTCTGCCATTCAGCACATGCCTGTGCCGCCATTACAGTCTGGAACATGCATCTGGTGATACCAGCTGCTGCACTCTGTCCTGCAGGTGCATGTCTGCCAGAGGTCCTCCTACGAGCAGCACCGGCCACATGCCTGTGTGGCACATCTGCAGTCATTACACTGACACCATGGTGTGGAGACACACCTTCTGTAGCCACCACATGTTCCTGTTCTGTGCTAACAGACGCTGACTGTCATTCCTCTATGGCCACTGGTGATGCGGTATGTGTTGGCAGCAGAACTGTGTGCGGGGAAGAGGGGGACATAGCTGGGATGGCAACCATTGGCACAGATTCAGCCCCTGACAACCCTGCCTGTACCTCATGCATATGTTCATCACTGCTAGTATCTGTGGGGACACTAACATCAGATGGACCGCAGGAGGGTAACGCACCTACATCACCTGTGAATGCAAAGAAAGACTCTAAATTACAATAGACACACAGACACACACACAGACACACACACAGACACACCATGCATGTGATTTGACAGACGGCATGCAGCATGCCTGTGATACAACAGACGGCATGCAGCTCAGACATTAATAGTGTTAGTTAGCATACCTCCCTGGGGTGCACACTACAGCAAGCAGGTGTCATATCAGTAGCCATGCAGTTCACACAATCATGGTAGTATGCATGCATCCCCGTGATACACCATGTGGACCAGAACAGGATAACAGTACACATGGCTGACGTGACCTTGACATGTAATCTGCTGACGTGTGCATTAACATGCATACATGTCTGACACAATGGTGTCCTGACACATGTTCAGCGTCGTAATGGGCATCACATTGCGGTGTTGTCTGTATGCCCTACAGATAGAATGCATGTTTAGCAAATGTGCATGAGCATGGAAGGGTAGTGTGAGCCATCTACATTGCCATACAGTGTGAAGTACAGACACTGTGCCATTGCATGGCATCATGAGGCATCTATATTGCTATACAGTGCATAATATGTACACATTGCATAGCCATAACTGCATGCATACCCATGACATAACTGTGGATTGTGACCCACGATGCTGAGGTGTATACACACCAAACCATGCTGTGTCATGTGACAGGTCACTGGAGGACCTACAGATGACACCCCTGCACAACTACTACAGAGTCTTAGCTGCCTGGCAACCATGTCCACACATAGCAGACTTGTCAATTCACCATGTCCCACATGACATTGATGTACCACACACGAGGTGCACAGCTAACGGTGATGTCCTACAGCAGCAAGGGAAATGTACAGTATCTGTGGCCTGATGTGGTGTCAATGTCTGTGGAAGCTGTACAGGTGACTACTGTCATGCTATGACAGTCGTGATGTTCAACACATCTTATATGGTAGACTTCAGTGACACCTCCACTAGCTGTGCACAGGCTTTTAGGATGTCCAGTGTACCACATCAACTGTATAATCAGTCAACTAAGGCTATAATTGGACCATGTGTGGACAATGTGCAACAGGGTGTATACACATCACATCTACTGTGTGGCTACATGTCTCTGGCCATCCCCATGGCCATGTGTGCACATGTGTTGGCCAAATGTGTGTGATGGCCATCTATCTCACATGTCTGTGTTGTCCCATATGACATACACCCATAGATGTCAGATATGTCACCATCCACAGGGCTATGCAGACAACGGGTTGTATGTTTGGTATGTGGGGTATGGGTTATGGGATAGTGTGACAATATTGCAGCCAGAACACTACGTGTCTGGGACATGTCAGATGGCACATCACAATGTGTGCACCCATTGCAGGGGCATATAACACAATGGTGACTCCTGTGGGCTGCCCATATCACAGCTCACTGTGTGGTACTGTTTGCGTACCACACGTGTTGTTCCAATGTATAATACATATGCCTACATTGTACAACACCTCCACCGTTGTATGCACAGCTGTCCACACATGTAGCAATGACAAATACTGTGGTTTCATGTCGGTGTATCATTTCGTTTGTATATATTGCACATGGGTGGCCAGTGTGAATGCTGGGTGATGCGACCTGTATATCATGACTGGAATGAACATCAAGTGTACAAGTGTTAACTGGCCACATGGCGAATAGATCAATGCTTTAACATGCCTGATACTGATGACAGTCTCACCTGCAACAGACTGATGTCTGTGCAGCACGCCAGAGGTACCTGTATAGGGGTGACACAGCAGTTTGAACATTATCCATGACTGTATGACAGCCACAGGGTGCACTGTGCATGTTAACACATTCGCCTGTACAATAGCATATAGTATGCACATGTGTGCATACACAGGGTAGCATACTGTAGTATGCAGCATGTGTGTCAACATACCTTGCATATGATGTTACATTACATAATGTACAGTGACACATGCAACTAAATGGGATATAATAGCCATATGTGCAGTACTGACTTACCAGGCAACTCCAGGCTCATTGGTTGGGAGACACCCACCTCCACGATGGCAGCTAGTGTTTGTGGATGCTGTTCTGAGGGTGTCCCCAGACTGGCCAGTAGCTCCTCGGTGTGTGTGAGTGGGGGCTGGATTGGTGGCCCACCACCTGTTCCACCTTGTTCCCTGGAGATTGCAGTGGCACGCTGTCGTATCAGGTCCGTGCAGTGTCTGTGCACCTGCTGGTAGGTGCGGTTATGGCCACCCACATCATTCACCCCCCTGCGAAGATCCTGCCACAGGTCGTCACGCTGCTGGGCATGCTGTGGCACATGGCTGAACAACACCTCATAGTTCTCATGGAGGTACAGGATGAGGACATCATCCTCCTGGTGGCTGTACGGTGGCAGGTGTGTACGAGGCATTATCTGTAAGACATAATGATGGTGACAGGTCACAGTATCAGAGATGTACAGAGATACTGCTGCACATACATTTCTAGTAAATCTAGTAAATCTGCACAGTTATCTTTGCAAATCATCATGACACTGACACGACTGACATGTTTGTGTCACACACATGTAACACCAGTTATGCATTGGATATCATCACCATATATGTGTGTCACCTCATTACATTGTTCATACTCCATGTGAATGCTGTCTTGATGTGGGCATGTCTGTTTGCCTGCACTGGTGTTCTTACCTATCAGCACATGCCTGGATGTGTCCACGGTAATGCTGTTGACCTTGATGCTGTGTATATGTCACATATCAACACATACACTGCCTTAAGGGACTTGAGCAGTGACAATGCACACATACGCATGGAAACCTTTACATGCATGTGTTTTGCCATATACATCTACACGGCACTGTACAGCTGTTCAGCATCCTGCCATGGATCACCTGTGTTGCACAAGTGATAGACATGGGACAATGGCTAGTCGGATGTCATTCACAGGGATGGTTATCAACTATAGCATGTACGGGCAAGGTTTCCTAGCTGTATCCGACAGCCATTTTGCCACCGCGAGGTGCATCAGTGCCACATTACTGATCCAGACAGTTGATACTACATCTACCATGCGGCCATCACACCATGTATGACAGAGATGACATGTGCAGCTTTGATGGACAGGGTTGCATGGTATGGCGGGAGTATGTCACATGTATGGCACAGGGATCTGTCCAGCATGTGGCGATCCTAGTAGTAGGACGGTGGCTGTCCATGACGTATGTCTTTCAGATCAGGATATGGACATGTAGCATGTCCAACATCATAGTGTAGCACATGTCTTTATGCAAGGTAGACAGCATGCTGCATAGTGGAGGTGAGGATTGTGAAGGCTGGTATCGCCCATCCACGCATGGCCACTACCCCTTAAAGGTGATATGTGATCCAATATTGGTCACCCGAGTGCTGTGTATGCCTGTCCAATGATCTCCATGCTCATGGATGGCACCCTGTCATGACATGGGTACCTCATATGACTACCTAAGTGGCCTGGAGACGTCACCAACTCAGGGAGGTGAACTGCACAGCACCCTCCCTTACACAGTGTCCATAATGTTGACCGCAGCCTAGGTGGTAGTTAATGGGTACAGGGATATTCACCTAGTGGTGACAATGCTGATATCATCCATCAGAATGTTCACATATGTCACACACCTCACCCACAAAGCCCATTCTGTATGTTGTTCACAACACTGAGACAGCTATTGGTCATAGGTCATGGCCATTCACATCCTTACATACACAGATGCCTCACATTTGTCTGTGTGGTATGGGCTACAATGAGGGTGGAGTACAACACATTAACCCTATTTTACTGTAGCTGGCACTGGTGTGATATGCACATGTCACTCTGGCACCTTTTGTAGTGTTGATTCTGTCAACAGTCCACTGGTAGAACACTCCTGTGACATACGAAGGTATATGTAGTTAAACATCCATACTGTCATGTACATCTGTACTGCTAACATCTACGATGATAATGGTTCATGGACTTGCAGACCATACTCAGCAGGGTTATAGTGCGGTGCCACCAATTATGACTGTCGTCACCACTTGTGGGTTGATATTATCCAACACCCTGTCTGTATTGTATGTTCATGCTCAGCACTTGTTCAGAACTTGTGAGCACTTCATGAGCTACTGATTAATATAGCACCCATTCCACACCATTTCTCACAAGTACACTGTCTGTCCTTACATTTCCAGCTTGCTTACAGTACAACAGCTGTTGTACACACGTAACTCACATATCTTGTAAGACATGGTTGTATATACAGGCATGTCCAACTGTCATGTACCAGTGCTATTGCCTGTCTATATGATGAATATGTCATACATGTGGCAATAGAGCAATTGTCTCATGTACACAGTCAATGCTCACCTCCCAACATACGACACTACAGCCTGTGGGAGATGCACATATGCAGCCCTGCTGGGGGTAATGCTGTCACCAACCCTGACTGCACCTGACAATCATGTGGGGATGTGTAACATTTGCAACACACCCCACTCATCACATAGTCTCACAAGATCTCCACCACCACAGGCCACACATATGAGTACAACTTGTGCAGTACCTCTCCATACTCTGTGTAGGCACCAAAGGCAGCCCCATCACCAAACACAACAACAATAACTTATAGCCCACAGACTCATGTGTGCCCATCACATACAGCCAATAGGGTGTTATAACATACACAACACACCTGTCATAGGTGACTCTGTAGGTGGTCACACTGATGTTCCACTCAGCAGGCTACACAAGGCTATAGTCGCTTACATCTTGCTGTCGGGTAACTGGTTCTGCAACATAACCTATGCACCCATGCCACACCTCACCAGGTACAATTTGACTGTCATTCTCCATGTTAGTGTGACTGCCCTGAGATGCAACTTCACAGACTACGTGTGCATGGACATGCAATAGATCACCAGTCTTGTAGCCCTGAAGGTATGGGCCAAGCCCTGGGGAGCATTATGCATTCATCCGGACCTGATACCACTGTACAATGACTGACTGTGTCACTTCAACAGTTGCCTATGCTTCTGCTGTCATTCCACAGGCATCTGGTATCTGTCCGCTTTGACTGACATGGTCAACAAAACACGATGCTTTGGCACAGATGACCTGCACCTGTCAGCCCTGGGAGCACAGATAACATGTAAGGCTCTTGCTGCTTCTATACTGCCTGTCTTGCACAGTTTCCAATAACATTCACCACCAGAACGGGAACAGGCAAGCCAAACATGGGGTAATGTGACGCAATGCTTGACATCTTCATCTCTGACACATGCAGGCAAGGCACTCCTTATAATGGACCACTTCAATATCTCTGCAGTGACTGGGACCTGCCTCTAGGCTCTGCCGAGCACACCTGCAATGACAGGTTATACACAGACCATACCTTTCAGTCATGTAACCTGGACCGGCACACCCACGGCTGAGGTGTTCCCATATTCCACTATGTTATACACACATCCTGGCTAGTTACTTAGCACAATGCATCAGAGGTGCTCCACGTGCAACTAACTGTGGCCAGAACTGCTATACACATTGTAACAAGCTACGGATTCAACAACATACCCCATGGTTACCAGACCTCATTTCTTGGTGTACTGGACAGTAGGGCTTAGACAGGTACTACTGATGTGAGACTGACACTACCCCACACTTAACTGGGATAGCCACTCATGTACCGACACATTAGGCCAACGCTGTCCAGGATTCATAACCTCCATTCGGCTGGATCAACCCATACACACCACCTCCAAGACCAACAATATCCTTGACATGGACACTACCAACATGTGACTGGTGTTCCACACCTGGGGTTATCCCCTCATTGGTGGATTCCGAACATATGCTAATCACCCTTGTTATCCACATCCCGGCACCACACCCTTCACGGCATACACAGTACAAGAGTACTACAACGCCTACTACAGATGTCTTATGACAGCAGTAGTTAACGTCATGACAACCCAACCATGCAGATGGACAATGCACATACAAACGCTGAAACATACCCCAGTGCACTTCAGTAGCACTTACATGACTGCATGGATCATGCTATTCCACACAGAGCCATGATGGTACCCACCAGATAATGGACGCCACTCTGGGGGTCCAGTTCCATGGACATAATTTACAACAACAAGTGGAGGCTGTTGCAAAGTGGAGTACAATCCCATGGGTGGGGTAGCTCACTGGTCAGCCTCAGTAGGGCTACAGGATCCCTCATCACATACTCCGACACTAGCTACATAAACATTACTGCGACACATTCCAGGGTGTACCACAAGGCATTATGGAGGTATGTCAGTAGTCAATGGCAATACCCACATCTGCTCTGACATACAACAGTTACTCAGGAACATTACAGAACCAGGTGATGTTGGCAACATGCTGGCGGATGGGTTCACTGCTAACATTACACCCTCTCACTCCCTACAGGGCCACAATCCATGCAGGAACATTGCTGTGTCCCTGCAGTCACACCTACACAGTACTAACCTGCACTCTATATGGCCTGGAACACTGGCCCCATGTGACCATCCAACATCCCAGGCTGTGATTTACACAAACCTCTGAATGACATGTCTCCCCACTTGGCCACCATATTCAGTAATAGCCTTGTATCAGACATTGTGGCGCCTGAATGGCACACAGCAACAGTTATCACACTCCACACAGGTGGCGCCACAATGCACGAGGGGGACTATTGCCCTACACACCTGACTGGACTGTTCTGCAAGGCTATGGGGCACATCATCATGGAAGTCATTCACAGAGACATTGGTGGGCTCCGGTCCTTTGCTGCCACCCAGGTTGGACTTGTTAGGGCCATAGCATGTCTCCTACACCTGGTGGACTCCTTTCATACAGTTACCAGGGTAGTTGATGACGGTAAGGGGGTCCACACAGCCTACATTGTCCTCTCATTGCCTTTCAGCACCATTCTCCATTCTGGTATTGACAACATACACATCCACCTGCACATCGACCCCTATGTCTCAGGATGTTATGCAAAGTGGCTCACGGACAGGACACACACAATGAGGGTAGCATACCATAGTACCTATTGTATTTCAGTTACAGTTGGCATGCCACAGTCCTCAGTCATAGGGCCCCTCATGTTTGGTATATGCTTCCCTGAGATACAGGCTAGCACAGAGGGACTTTCCCTGCCTAGCTTTACAGACAACTGCATACAAAGCACCATGATTGATCCACCAGCTGATACTGACTCCCTCCATAAGGGTGTCACTGTGACAGATACCTGATATCAATATCATGGCCTCAAGCTGCATGACACAAGGTGCATGAATATCCCCTTTGCATTAAACCATTCACCCACTGACTATCACATAGGTGGTAGTCCCCTACATACATGTCACATTGTACGTGATCGTAGTACACACGTATGTCGCACCCACTCCTGTGATAACCATATTGCCACTGTGGCATGGATATCCTTCTACATGGCCACACTTATCTGTACTGGGTTTGTAGCTGGAACATAGGCACCCATTGTACCTCTGCACTCCAGATGTATACACACATTCAAGGGTACAAAACCCCATTTAGGGTGTACCTTACACAACAGCTACAGCTTTACATACCACAACATTAACACACCATGACATTTATTGAGCTCTGATGGTTGAAGTATGCAGCAGAACTACGGACACCACGTCTGTACACATTTGCATACTACATACTCAGGGGTGACCTCTGCTGAACAGACAGGGCCCATATCCACAACAATATTAATGGATATACTCCACATAAGCGACATAAGCAAAGGTCACTGTGAGCAACATGCTCATGGATATGTGCACACACGCAACAATGAGTGGGATGTGCTTGAGGGTTACATTCCCAAACCAGACACTCACCATGCTTTGGAACATGATTCCTATGTACATCACACAGGGACACTCAGTAGCACTGTTCATGTGATACCTCACTTGGTGGATGGGAGACACATGTACGCCAGGGATCACTGCAGTGGCTGTACTGTGCAGAGGTGCAGGTAACACATGGCTCTGCTGTTCACAGACAGGACACTACCCTAGAGAGGTGCTGCTGGTGTGAACACTGTAGTTGTGCTTAGACATAGACTTGCCAGACTGCATAGTACCCCACTATGAACCTGTGAAGCTATTACATGTCCTTTGTGCATGGTTAATTGAGTAGCCCTTCCATTTAGATTAGCTATCATGCTATTACAATGTCCCGTGACTACAAGCCATATGTATCCTGTTATTGTATATTGTACATGCCAATAGACGATACCTTTGGTATGCATGATATGCCTGCTATGCTGTGTAGCATATCTGACATATCTACCTACAATATTGTACATTACACATATTTTACATAGTATACCATAATGCAAAGCATACTTGCACAGCAGGACCACCTTAGACATGTCATTGTTGTTATATGCCCATACACATGCCTACTGTGACAGTATATCAACATATACTATCCCCTGCTATGGCACATACTTGTTGGACATACCCTACCACTGACGGCAGGTGGTATGGAATTGTTCTGTTTAAAGCCCTCATGTAGCATCCCTTGTGGTATCTGTGATGTTTACCTTGTGGCCCACTGCAGGACACACAATTTCTACAAGCGTTACTATGCTCAGCAAGACATCACTACATAAATACCTTTTCCCACTTTATGCATTGCGGATACTTTTAATTAATACAAAACAGGCTATACATACACTAACATAACTAATACAAAAGAGGCTATACATACGCTTACATACCGAGTGTTCTACATACCTTGTTATAGTTCCGGACTTTCGTAACTATCTCTCTTACACTGTTTAAACAGTTCTATGGTATGAGCATACAGTTTGCATGTCTGGCAAGTCATCCTTATATACGTTGATACCTGTAACATGTGGTTTCCTGCCGCCAATTGGTGTTCCTGAGTGACTTATTACTTGCACATCAGCTGTGCAGCCACTCCATTCGCCAATTACGTGGCAACAGTGGGGTATAATTGAATTCTCCACTTGGGCATTGCCCATTTGCCCTACCTTCGGGGAGATGGCCTGTATTGTGTTTTGTTGTGTGTAATTGCAACTGCTATGTGTAGAGACATGTATAGTTTGGATTCATGTCCCCCGTGGATTGTGTGTGACGGCTAGAGTATGTGGTTCTACATGTGAGTGTACCTGTCATCCCAACCGTCTGATAAGGGACTATTGCAAACAAAACCTGTAACATCGCCGTTTGTTCCATTATACTACGGCTACGATTTCACATGGCGCCTTTAAATGTGTCTCTCACAAGGTATGTTAATGCTTCTGCAGATGTAATTGACTGACTGGATGTTTGTGCTGTAATTACAGTCTGTATTGCTATAGTTTCTAGTGTGGGGGATGTAGGTGGGTGTACGTAGCATATACAGGTTTGTGGGGCTTGCATTTCTACATATTCCATATATGTGTGTGGTCTCCTTCCCTAATTAAAGAGCTATCAGTTAGTAGACTTTTGTTACGGGATTATACATTGGGCTGTTGTTAATTGCTTTCTATATAGTATGCAGGTGAGGTTGATACTTCCATACCTCTGGAATTACAGTGATATGTAACGGGATGTTTCTAAATGAAAGCTGTCCCGTGTATTTCTGTCCCAGATATTTGCAGTCATTGTAGTTGTGTTGGTAACTGAACCTCTTTGGCATGGGTTGCCACCTTTTCAAATGGCCATTGTGGGACACTTGCGGGACACACATCGGTGTTTACAGGCTGACACATACCCATGGTCAGTACACAGGATAGCACATACTTTTATCCTGAATACATACTTATTGTTGTGGGACTTTGGCTACTTATCATATTGCATGTAACATTTACGTTTGTTACATAAAGGCATAACTATTTAATGCGAGTATTACATAATATATGGGACATAATAATGTCCTACAATCTCGGACAGTTGCCTTTTGTAATGTTTTATGTCAGGACACAACTGCCCAGGGAGGGACTGTCCCTCCTAATGTGGGACAGGTGGTAACCGTATGCCTACGGCTAGCTATACCCACATCTACCATAATGATCTACCTCCGAGTTGGCACTAACAGACACACGATGCAGACACACACACACACACACACACACACACACACACACACACACACACACACACACACACATTACAGTCACACGGAAATGCACACGGCACCCTCAGCACACACATACACAGACTACGGCAATCACAAACACAGTTGAACACAGTACCTACGTGGACCGCAACACCGGCAGCGGTAACTAAATGTCCCTTCATATCGTGATAATATTACTCGCGGTTCTACTGTTCCAGTACTGTGTTCTTTCGGTCTTTCAGCCTCGTGGTTACGCGTGTCAGTATGTGACACATTCCATAGTTGGCGGTATCCTATTTATTTGTACCTCCAAGGTTTTATGAATGTCGTTGACCTATCTATATATTTGCAGATATCAGTGAATCCGTATATATCAACATATATCTCTCTATCACCCTTTCTATCTGTATTATATATATATGTATATATATATATATATATATATATATATATATATATATATATATATATATATATATCTCTGACAGGGAAAGTGACAGGCAAACTACACCTTTCATTGTGTACTTGTCGGTGTATACTGTTTCCTGGACTCCGCACGTTTGTGTCTGAACCTGTCACATTACACACCTGCCGTAGGTACATCTTAGCTACCATAGTGTTAGGTGATTGTATACATGATTGCGTGTTCTACTCCTGGCAGTGGTCGTTTTACCCTTCAGAGCAGGAGCTATTAGTACAGGGGTGAATAATGCTGGTTTCACCTGTTCTGGACATCATTGACCATGATCTGCGCGATATTCAGAGAAGCTTAGCCCTGTTTCGCACATATCCATATATTCATATTTAAACAACGCGTACCAGCACTGGGCAACGCATATTCCCACTAACGTGTGCTAAACATGATCTGATGACCTGCATCTGACATGCATTATTCGTGCCTTCGGGATTATGTTACATCCCTTGCAGGACGTGGGACCGGGAACATGCACGACGGTCACTGCATTTACCACTTGGCCATCTGGGATTTGTACACGTGTTATGGCGTTTTGTATGTGGAGTATACTACGGCTGTTACTCCATACTGCACTCACATGGGTAACCCAGTTAGTTTACATATGGATGAGTCCAATTAATGGTATGTCCATGTGATGTTTACTGGATGTGCTCCAGCATTGGGTATGTATATCACAGTGAGCCACACACGATAATGTGCTACACCTTCAAATGACCGTAGGTGGAGCATGCTGGGGTGACAAATACCTGTCATGGGTACACCCCATGCCTTGACACAACATCCATGATTACATTATGTGGAGCCCCTCATTAATGCAGCAGGGAATCCGTGCAGAGTGTGTGCAGAACAGTGCTTACACACATGTGATCCCGCGATTGCCTCTGCTCCACTGAGCGACAGTTGGTTACTTGATGTTGTGGCAACAGCAGACACTGTTTACCTCGTTTGGTGTATGGCCTCTGACAATCGGGCGTGTACCTACCGATGTACCTAGGAACCTATACACACAGCACCAACATATGCTGATAGGCGCATGTACTGTTCAGGTGTTGACATTCCTTGTTCCAATAGCTGTTGTGTGTACAATGTTTGAGGGCTGCCTATGTAGGATTCACACAGTGGGCCACCTATACATTACAATTTACAGGTGGTCGTGTGTGTGTGCCATCCATTTTACTGTGTGTGCAGGTGGAGAGGTGTGTCAGTCCATAGGGGCCTACACTGCCAGAGTATGTGCTATACGTTCCCTCTTTGCCAAGGCGTAGGCATATTGGGCACACCTCCGTCTGCCTACTGGGGCTGGCACAGTGTGTTCGTGGTCTGAATCCCTCTGTGCCTGTGATGGCCTTGGCAATTGCAGTGGGCTATGAGGGCCTTCACCATTTTGTCCCTGCTGCAGCTGTTTCCGCAGGATCATACTATGTAGCATGGCACATACTATGAAGATGTGGGCACACGTACCTGGAGAGTACTGCAAGGCTCCACCAGATGTGTCCAAGCAATGGAACTGTGATTTCAGCATCCCGAACACACGCTCTATGATGATTCTGGTTTGCGTGTGTGCCTCATTATGGCGTTCTTGCATGTGTGTGTGTGCATTTCTAATGGGAGTCATCATCCACGGCTCCAGTGCATAGCCAGCATCCCCCACAAGGTGGCCATGTGGGATGTCCCCCCTGACAAATACCTGATACAGCTGTGAGGCATGCCAGATATGGGAGTCATGGTAGCTTCCAGGGTTGCCAACACACATATCCATGATAATGCCCTGGGCATTGCACACGACCTGGCAGTTGATGGAGTGGAATCCCTTGCGGTTTATGTAGCGCCTACCATGCTCACCGGGTGGTGACTTGATATGTATGTGCGTGCAGTCTATCACACCCAGTACCTCCGGGTAGTGTGCCACATGGTGGAAGTGATGCATATTGCTGGCCAACTCCTCCTGGGTTTGGGGGAAGTATATATGCTCATTGGCATGTGGTAACATAGCATCCAGGAACTGGTGTAGTACCCTGGATGCTGATGCCTGTGAGATCCCCATTATATCTCCAGTTGGCCTTTGAAAGGTACCTGTGGGTAGTATTCGCAAGCTTACACATACCTTCGTGTCCACTGGGATGGCTTCCCCTCTGTTGTTTCTGGTTCTCAGGCGTGGCCGGCACAGCTCAACTATTTGCTGTAAGATGTCCCTGTCCACCCTGTAACGCTCTACTATCTCCAGATTATGTAGCCCCTGGTAGGTTACCCTTGGTCTGAACACTCTTCTCCTCTGGGGCCTGAGGTGGTTGTCGGCATCGTCCTCCACAACACCGTCAGTCTCTAACACATGGTGATGAATCACAGCTATGGCAGCTCCCAACATGTACATTTTAAAAGTTCCCCATGTGTTTACACCTATGGTGCAGTGTTTGGGAATACACAGGTGTGTGTAGGGTGCTTTCCCACTTTATACTATTGTGCTGCGAACACCGATGATGTCATAGGGTGTGTATGTACGATCGTAGCTACAGGGTATCTTATGTGTTTTACTACAGGAACTACTATTGTGATGCCTTTGGTGTTGAATTACATTTGGCTGCCGTGGATTACCTCTTGCCCTTCCCTTTACATTTCTTCACATTTCACCTACCATTTTCTGGCATGCATCCAGCAGCCTGCTTTCATTTGTACTTTCCTAGACTTGGCTTATCTTGCGTAATGTGTTCTATTTCCGGTCTACTGTAGGTTTGCTTTGCTCTGCTATGACAGTTCTCCTTTCTTTGCAATCCAATGCCTCCCCTCCTTTCTTTGCAATCCAATGCCTCCCCTATCCTGTTTTGCAGGTTTCTGCGAGCAGACTTGTCAGCTGCCGTTGATTGCCCGCTGTGAGTTAATAGGTGTTAATTGCTCAGTTGTACTCCAATTACCCTAATGTGGCATTTCCTTCTTTTCTTCCCCTGTCCTTCCTGTTTGTGCTATTGTTCGCAGCGCATGCATCCGCTTACCAGGTTTCGGGCACATTTTCATCCCCGTACACATGCGCTTTCGGGCACCATATGTGCTCTCAGCTAAACGATTCTATACCTACATCCCCACCCCTGTCCTGCAGCTTTGCTTAGCAATGGCCAGACCAGATTTGCATTGTTCCAATGTGCTTACAGCTACGGTGGTACACCCCTCTGCTGATGTCATGTATACCTCTGAGCCACTCCTCGGTGTTATAGCGCTGCACCGTATGGTACATCCTTAATCTGGTGGGATGTTTGCGATTCAGTATTACCTGCCTCATTTGCATGGCATTGACTACTAATTCATAGTTACCGCGCTGAACACTGTTACAGACTCTTAGCAACCCTTGCAGCTTGGTTGTGGTGTACCATGCATACCATTGCGTATTATGGTGAAATCCTGATTTGTATTACATTGCGATTTTATGACATTTGTATATATTTTCTTTGTGTTCCAGTTTGCGCATACATGCCCTGCGGTTGTACTTTGCGTTACTGTGGACATGACATTAAATGTTGTTTTTTAGCTGTTGTGCATCTTTTCTTATGCCATTGGCTGTGTATTTAGCCATTGGCATATGTTAACTTTGTAATACATGAGTCTGGGCTGCTTCCATAGCTCTGATGTTCTGTTTGGGAAAATGTAAACCGTGTTTTTTGGTTTACATTTCCGTGGGCTTACGCTACACCTGCACCACTTCATGAATCACTATATACCTTCATTTGCATGGTGCGGCACTGCGCATGGGGTGATTAGCATACCTAAGCCGAGGGCTGCACAGTTCTGGCATACGCTGGTAGTGCACATGGGATTGGATCATACCTGAATCGCTCGACGGCCATATTTGGTGTTATACCGCCTACGCTATGCCTGGCGCAAGCTTCATGAATCCTGGGGTAAGTTTTTCCCTTCTTTTAATATTAGAGATATTATTTTTTTTCCCATGACTCAGCCATTCCTATCCCTTTTAATAGCTCATTAAACATCAACATCTGGTGGCAAACCAGGGTAACATTTGCTTTACACTCCTTCAATACCTCATTTGGAATGCTATAAGATCATGGTGCCTTATCAGCAGTTTGTTTCCCCATCTGTTCTTCCATCTCTTATACTATAATGGGCTCCATTAACTCCTGCCTTTCCACAGTTGTCATTCTAGTTAGCCATAGTCCCTGGAAGTAATGATCACATCTTATCAACTAGTTGTCTGTCTCCCTCTGCACTGTATATAGTTCCTTATAATAGTTGCTCATAATTCCATGGTTCCTGGCTTATTATGTATTCTTCTAGATGTTCATCATTCCCATTACTGTGGTAGGCTTTAGGCTATATGGGTTGTTTCCCTGCAAAGGAAATAACAAATCAGCTTCACAAAGATCTGACTCTGTCCCCCACCTTCACTCTGACTGCTGATTTGCTCCCCTGCTGATCATCTAGCCCCCAAGGAGGGAAATCAGAAGTCAGAATGAAGGTTTCTTCAGTACTTTCTTGCTGCCTCAAGGAGAAGCATCTCTGGGGCTTCACAGGAGTAGCAATCGGCTAAGAGATTTGTTTCATGCAATTAAGACCTTGTTGGGAACCCCATCCATACAAAAAACTATATCCCCTTTAAGAAACTCAGTATTTTTTATCAGTATTGGAAGTTTCCTGTCAGGAACCTCTGTTTTTAGCTCCTGCTGTTATTTGACTAATTAGGGTTTTTTTTGTGAAAATATATGTTAGACTTATGTTTTTATTTTTGTGAAGAGCCTAAGATAAAAAGTGTGTGCTTGTGTGCTGCTTTTGTATACTAGGTAACAACTTCCTTTCTGACAGACTTACTGCTTTTGGCATCTCCTCCTCAGCTACAGCATGGATAATTACTCTGGTCCTGCTGGTTCCACTCCAGCTGTACCTAGAAATAAAAAAAAACACTTACCAAGGAACCCTTGCTGTTGCCATGGGTTCAGTCTCTACATCAACTGATATTGGTTGAACCTGCAGTGGCCATTGATTCTTCCTCAGACCACTCACTTACTTCTACGGCTTCCTCTGCAGTCCTTTCTTCCACCGCAAATCAGGTATCAGCCACATCTTCTTCAGTTGTTCCAGTGTTTGATAGCAGCATGGAGAAACCACCTTCTGTAGGCCTGGGAGACACTCTGTGAGATTCTTCACAGGGTAACTGAGGCAAAAAAACTGTTAGTCAGGTCAGAAGTCCCTCCTTCGAGTCAGTCTTCTTCCTAGAAAGAAAAAAAAAACAGAGTAAACATTTTTTATATCAAGTAAACGGGTCCCTATCAGTTCGTCGAAATTTCAATTCACCTAACTGTCATTTTGTCTAAACTTCATTACATCGACAAGCATTTTAGGTGGGGGGCTTCGCCCCACACTAATGTGGGGCTGTGCCCCCACACTCTAACTATATATATCAACTCCAGGGTCGCACAACATTGGGGACGGGGGCAAATGCTTGTCGATGTAATGAAGTTTACACGAAATGACAGTTAGGTGAATTGAAATTTCGACGAACTGATAGGGACCCAAGTAAACACAGTTAAGAAAGATGTTTTTTTTAACCTTAGTAAGGTATACATTACAGGCTATGAATCCTGGTGTCCAAAAGCCATTACAGGTTGGCATCCTCTGTAAAGAAATTTTTGAAGAAACAGGGTCTGATATGAGGAAATATTAATTTCTAGCCTCTTGTAGAGGAATTTTCTTTTAATCAGACTATAGCCAGGGAATGAGGTATGTGTATGGGAACAAATTGATGTTTCCCATGAATTGAGGAGATATTATGATAAATTACAAATGGATATTCCTCATTCTTCATCTATTCCTCCTATACTGCCAGCCCTGCAGGATGTGTAGAATGCTGCCTGTAATCATCCTGATACCAAGTTGTCTCTCACCCTAGCTCAGTCCCAGCAGCCATATCCATTGCTTCACCAGCTGGCAGTAGGCTGTTGTTGAACACTACCCCTTCTCCTGGTGACATGGAAGGCAAGATGTTGGTCCGTCTAGGTAAGAGATTGTTTTCTTCTTCAGTTATCAGGTATACATGGGAGCATGCTATATGGATAGTCTGAGGGAATTGGCTACATCTCTTTCTACAGAAGAAAGTGTTCTTTTTTGAGTAAGACCGCTTCTATCTTTTCCCAGGTGTCTAGGCATGCTTTGAAGTTTGTATGATTGTGCAGTTACTGTGTTGTGCCACTGCTATTGCTACAATATTGAGAATAAATGCTAGGGTACATAACCAAAAGTTTGCTGATGAGGTAGTTTTTAATCTTAGATTCTATTTTAGAGAAGGAGTTACTGTTTGGCACTTCTGCTAGCCAGGTTCTCAAACAATTTGATGATTGAGGAAAATTAATTCAGGGAATATTTAAGATTTTTCATGTCTCTCAATAAATATTTTAGGCCTCATACTTCTTCTAATAAGTCAAGTTAGCAAAACCAGTCATATAGAGATGACCACATTCAGAAAAAGTAACAGACCAAGAATAGAGAATGACTATGCCAACATTCTTCCCCCTCTCCTCCCCTCTGGGCAACATCACCACAGACCTGTCCCAGAAGCTTGTCCAAAACATCCCCCTTTTCCAAAAGATTGTCTCAGACTTTTGGGTGTTAAAAGTGGTACAGGAGGGTTACAGATGTCACTAGATACAAAAAACTTCTTTCAGGAGAATTTCTCTCCTCTAGTCAAAACAAACAGTATATTTTCCTTAGGTTCTTCAGTCTTTACACTCCCAAGGAACCATAGAACCTGTACCTGTAAATGAAAGGGGAAAGAGGCTTCTATTCCAGAATGTTTCTGGTGCCTAAGAAAGAGGCCCATTGGTTACCAGTACTAGATCTTTCATTCCTAAACTTTTATGTGAAAGTAATAAAATTCGAAATGATAACCTTACAGAGCTTGTAAACCCTCATTCCTTCCATGAGTTACATGGTAACACTGGCCTTCAAAAATTATTACTGTCATGTTCTACAACCACAGGATTAAGGAAATTTTCATGGTAATTGCGTATTATCGCAACCACATTTTGGAGTCACCCTAATTTGTAATGTTATACCAAAACTACTTAATCCTGCATTGGAAATGTGTGTGTAAACTCCAAATTTGTTTTCTATCATATTGCTTCTGAAAGAGGGAGAGGAAAAACGACAAAAAATCCTCCTGGGTAGCGTCCTTTACTGCCATAACTGAATGCAACATTTGCTTAAGGCATAGAGTTGCACCTTGCCAGTAACAGCAGCTATTCAGGCTTCTCATTAAAGTGCTTATGTACATGTGCTTTTATAGCCGTTTCATTTTGCTCTCAGTTTATGTAGGACTGAAGTAAGGCGTGCAATCCGTTTGTCTTCCGTGCAGTGAGGTTTTCTTTTTAAATAATTTTTTTTTTTTATTTACAGTACTGTGAGTTTCTGCAACAGGCTTTGCCTCAAGACAGAGTAGAATGCACATGTTGTCTTTATGCCTTTTAATGAGTTCTATTTTGGTGGTAATCGGTTTTCAGAAAGGTGTATTCAGTAAGAGTAAAGATAATCATGACTACTTTTGACTATGGAAGAATCTCTGCTTGTTAATGGAATAACTGCCTCATTATTTCTTCTTCCCTGTTCATTTTATGTTGCATTAAGTCACTGTGGTAAAGGACGCTACCTGGGAAGAGGATTTTGGTGGATATTCCTGATCTTGCTGTATCAGAACTAGGGTGATAACAAACTGATTTGGAGTTCACACACCCCTTTATACTTTACAATTAAGTCATTTTGCGAAAACATCAGGAATTATACCGGTTTACAAATGTGGTTGCAGTAATATATATGTATCGAAATTTCTAAGGTTCTCTGTTCCTGGGTCACATTATTGGTTATCTACATTACCCTTTGGATTACCTACTGATTAAGAATGTTCATGAAATGTCTAGCCATAGTCATAGCTCTTGGCAGAATGACTGAATGACATTCACATTTTTCCTTATTTAGATAACTTGCTTATCTTTGCAAATTCTTTATACGGATGTCAAAAGTCATTAACCTCTGATATGTTTCCTGTGATCAATCTGCTTGACTCTGTCTCACAGGATTTGGTTCTTGGGTGCCTTTTATATACCTCTGTTCAAAAAGCCATTCTGACACAAGGGAAGGCAGATTTCATCTGGAATCTTTCCTGAGCTTCTGGAATAAGTGACAGACTTCTGCAAGAGAATTTCTCAGGATCCTAGGGTTCATGGTTTCTGTGATTCTTATGATTCCCCTAGCTGGATTACAACTTGAGAAAGATGTAGTGGTTTCAAAAAACAAACATACTCAGCATTTACATCCTCTGCAGCATCAAATTCCAGTTGTGGTGTTTTTAATAATGGAACTACATTGGTGAAGACAACAAATTCAGCTGAATCCAGGTCTCCCTTTCTTTCCTCAGACCCCAAACCATAGTCACACCACAGGCTTATCAGCTTTTGCATGGGGGCAATTTCCATGCAGGTAAAGATGCAAGACCTGCGGAGTCATTCAGACAGCCTAAAGCATGTAAATATAAAGGAGATGTTGGCTGTGATAATATAGTCACCAGGACCTCTTCAAGTGATTACAGACAATACTACAGTCATGTGGTACATAAACAAGCAGAGAGGTTGAGGGTCATACCCCCTATTCAGGCTGGTTCTGATGGCTTGGGAGGTTACACTACAGCATTCCTTTACTCTCCAAACATCTTGCATTCCATCAGAGGAAAACATAGTATCAGACAAGCTTATCAGCACCAGGATAGACCCTCTTGAATGGAAGTTGAACAAGGGGGGGTCTTCCAGAACTGGTCTAGTTGTGGGGAGCACCTCGAATAGATCTGTTTGAGTCCATTCAAAACAGACAACTAAACAAATTCTGCACAAGGACTCCTTGCAAGCAAGCATGGAAAATAAATGCATTTTCATTCCATTGGAAGGGGAATGCTCCTTTATGCTGTTCCATCCTTTCCACTGATATCCAGGATAATTGTGAAGATTCAAAAAGGCTCTCCAAAAATCATTGTGATGGCTCCCTTTTGGCCCAGGCAATACTGTTTTTTCTCTTGTTATGGAGCTGGCCCAGGGCAATTACCACAAGCTTCCTCAAAGACTGGATCTACTCACACAAAACAGGAGGAGTCTGATATACCTCATATCAATCGACTTCAGCTGTCTGGATGATTCAATTCTAATACCATTTAGCCACCTTTTTCACGAGGACATGCAGCAGGTACTAAAGGAGACAAAGTTCTAGAAAATTCTATGTTGGTAAATGGAAGCAATTTTTTAGTTATGTCTAGCCAATAACCAGGGTCTCATCAGGGATTTTGTACTACTGGTGCTCAAATATTTGTGAAAATTTCTTTCCTCTTGCCTCGCTTTTTCCTCTATAAAGGTAGATCTTGGGGCTATTTCAGCATGTCTACCCATGGATCCTCTGCTTTCTTCTGTTTGTTGTCAAATGGTTCCTGAAAGGAGTTTTACACCTGAGATCACCCTGTTAACAGGTTGGTCCTCCTTAGAATCTCAGCTATGTGCTAGACAAATTGACTGTCACACTTTGAACCTGTCCACCAATCCAAATTGCAGTTCTTGACTTAGAAAACTGTACTCAGCTTTGCACTGTCATCTGCAAGAAGAGTACCTAAGTTGCAAACTCTCATGGTGGGTGAACCCTATCTGATTTTCCATAGGGATAGGAATAAACCCCAAATTCATGCCCAAAGTTGTTTCAGCATTTACTTTGAATCAAGCTATCAATGTCCCAGCTTTCTACCCACAACCTAAAAAACAAGGGGAAAGGATTCTGCATACTCTGGATATGCATCTGAAGCTCAATTACTATACTGACAGAATGAAGCCCTTTAGAAAAGCCAGTCAATTATTTAGTTCTTATCAAGTGATAAAAAAGGAACACCTTGTGTCTAAAACAGACAATTGCCAGTTGGTTATCCTCAGCTATTGTTTTGTTGTTACTCCCACCATGACAAATCCATTTCAGGCAGTTTCAAAGCACATTCTACTGGAGCCTTGTCTTCTTTGATGGCATACTGGAAAAGGGTAGACTCTAGAGGCAGCTAAATTGTCCACCCTACAAATCTTTACAAACCATTACAAAATGTATTCCTTTTCAAGGTCCAGGTAAAACTTTACTATTACCATTCTCCAGAAGTTCCTGGATCTATATCCATGCTCTTCCCAAGATGGAATGGGTTTGGTATCCTACCTGTATAACCTAAAGGTTACTGCAGCAGAGGGAATGATGAACATAGTGCATGGCCGCAGTGGTGCAGCGGTTAGCATTCCCGCCTCACAGCAAGATGTTCTCCGGTTTGATTCTGGGCTGGGGTGCCTTCTGTGTTGAGTCTGCATGTCCTCCCTGCAGTCACATGGGTTTCCTCGGGGTGCTCCGGTTTCCTCCCACATCCCAAAGACATGCTGTAGGTGGATTGGACACTCTAAATTGGCCCTAGGTGTGAGTTTCTGCCTTCTGTGGAAGTTTCGGCACAGGCTGGCAACTCGACGCTATAAAACTCCACTGCCTAACTGGGAAGAGCCAGAAGTAATTTGGACTTATCCATAACAGTAGATGTTGGAATTGCTCACTGCTGCAGTAGCAGTAGCCACCTTCCATCCCTCAACTTTTGTATATAGTTGTAAATATTTATTTGACATTTGTTGACCGGGGTAGTCCGACTGAGTCACAAGACCCGTTTTCAGTGGAGGCCCGGGGAGAAAAGCTCTACAATTTTTAGAAAATTACAAGACTTACAAGCAAACTACAATATATGAGTATACAATGAGTGTACTGCTAGTTTAACGGTGATAACACTTTACACAAAGACTTATAAGCAAAATGACTAAACATAAGTATACAGTGAATACATTACACATTTATCTTGATAACACTTTACACAAAATGATACATTTGACAAAATATAAAATGGGATATAAAGTAGGGTTGTATTTGCTTTCTACCTCAGCCTAGTTCTGATTTATATGTTCTGTTGTTAATATTGATAGGTTGTTTCAGGATGTTAAACTCTTCTCTCATTGTATGGCAAGAAAGTCCTGAAGAAAGCTTCACTCTGACTGCTGATTTCTATCCAAGGGATTAGCCAATTAGCAGTCAAAGTGAAGGAGTGTGGGGGAAGCCAGAGCTTTTTGATGTTGGCTGGTTGTTGTTTCCATTATGGGAAATGGCTCATATAGCCTAAGGGCAATGGAAGCAGTAAGAAATTTGAACATCTATTTTTGTGTACAAGTGCAGCTTACAGAACTGTGTTTTTTAATGTGGATCGCTAACATATAATTTAACATGCCTCAGGTATGACTTTCATTGTACAGGCTTCAGAGGGGCATAGGTCAATTTATTTTATATTTTTTCATTGTTTTCTTCAATCAGGCAAAATAATCCCATTAAGTACTGGCAGTAAATTTCTTTTTTGTATCAGAGGCAAAAAGTACTAAATTCAATTTAAGGTAAAATTACATAAGTCAGTTATGAGGTAGAATTTGCTAACAGTTTTTACTGCACGCACAAAAGGAAGTCTCATGTTTAGCTGCTCATGATCAGTAAGCTGATATAAAGGCAATTTTGATGACAGGATGGATAGATGCAAATTTACACCAGGTTATCATGTACAGTCCTGCTTGATTTAGGAGGTTAACAATATTAAGTGCTTAAAAAGGGAGGCACAAATTGTTAAGTGGGTGTGCTAAAAGGTGTATACAGCTAAACATTATGGTTCATATGATTGCTTACCTATTACTGCTCTTATGTTCCTACCAACAGCATTCTCATTTAAAAAAAATCTGAAAGTTCTGGCTTTATTAACTTCTGATTAATAAATCAGCTCCATATGAACTTCCTTTTGTCTCAGTTACAGCCCTGTGAGTATTTTCTTTTTACCAAACTAGGAGGGAAGAAAGCTGTGGCGGCTGTAATACCTAATGACAATAACGATCCATCAGATCCAGTGTCATACAGGCCCATTTCAATTTTAAACCAGGATTATAAAGTGTTTATGTCTATAATGGCTAAAAGAATGGCAAAGGTGATGCCAAAATTGAGAGATAAGCATCAATGTGGTTTTGGAGGGGGGGGGCAAACATTTGACAACATTAATAGAACAATGATGATCCAGAGGGAAGCGGAATGTAAAAACATACCTCTGTTGTTGGTGGGTTTGGATGCAGAGGAAGCATTTGACAGTTTAAGCTGGGATTTTATCTGTAAGGCAATGGGAGCATTTGCATTTCCTGATACAATAATAATATTAATTAGAAGGCTATATGAGGAATCTGAGGCAAAAATCAAAGTGGGAGAGTTCTTTGATAAGCCGTGTCTGAACAGAGTAACCAGGCAGGGTTGTCCTCTTTCCCCTTTGTTATTTGCATTATATTTAGAACCTCTAGCAAATTAAAAATCAAGGATATTTTTATTTTTGTTTGATTTAATATTTGTTTACCAGGAAAGTCCGACTTGGAATGAGCCAATTTTCAGCAGAGGCCCAGGGAGAAACACTCCAGATGCATGTCTTTGAACTTGGGAGAAAACCGGAGTACCCGGAGAAAACCCACACGAACGCAGGGAGGACATGCAGACTCCACACAGAAGGAATATAATTGATATGGTAGTGAAGAAAGCTATGATGAAGATGAAACAAAGCCTATAGCTAAAAACTATGTACCCACACATGGACTGGTTCAGCAATATCCATATTTATGGGGACATAGTAAAATTAAGTGTTTAGGAGTATGTATTAAAACGATTCTGTTATGGCAGCTAAGGGTATGTGAGAAGAGACTAAAAAGATAATACAAGAACTGAGAAACTGGAAGTTGTTGCCTATGGATATGGATAGCAAGATACAAGCAGTAAAAATGTTTTTAGTTCCTTAGTTTTATACACAGATAAGGCATATTTTTATCAACCATAGAAGGAGTTGTGGAGAGTAATTAATAAAGAGTTGAAGAATTTTATCTGGGAGGGGAAGAGGACAAGAGTCCAGTGGGATAAGCTGTTCCTCCCAGTAGAACAAGGAGATTTTGGATTTCCTGATTTGAAGGTATATTTTAGAGCTACACAGTTAAGGCTCTTATATATATCACAAGCAGAAAGCTAAAATTCAAAGTAGAAAATTATGATGATGAAGCAGGGGGGTAATTCAAGAAATAAGGAAATACTGGGATTTTGGATACAGACCCTTAAGGAGAATAACAACAGTCATAAAGAATATTATATTCAAAAAGTATCATAAAGTATGCTAAAAACTAAGCCAACACAGGAATGGAGAAAGGAGATTCTGCCAAAAGGGATGACTGCAATTAGGGATACAGACAACAGGCAAGGGGGGGCTGGAAGGCACTGGAAGAAGCTGGCAAAGGAACTAAGGTATTGGAAACAAATAATTAGACAGGGAAATGTAATAGAATGGGAAGTGGGCCAAGAAGACATTTGGACTGCAGGCTAAAGTTTGCCTTCCCTATCATGGAGCAATATTGGAGTATAAACATATTGAAAGGGATAGGGGAAACATAAAAGAAAGACCTGCACTGGTTGAGTTTTTTAAAAATCTAGAACAGAAACTGCTGTTAAAAAACATAATTAGTGGGACATATAAAATATTTCATGATAACTGTAGGAATTAATCAGGGGAGGTCAGGAAAGATTAGGAAGAGATATTAGATAGGGAAAGAAGCAATGGGCGGACATATGCCTGACTCAAAATATGCAACAAAATCTAGAAGATTTAGGATTTTTACGTGGAAGTGTTTGCATAGATACGTATATATATATATATATATATATATATATATATATATATATATATATATATATATATACATATCTATATATCCCAAGCAGACTCCAAAGACATTTCCTCAGGTAGATGGCAAATGTTGGAGGTGTAATGGGGAAGTATGCGGTACTCAGGATCATATGTTCTCAGAGTATAGTGAGTTGGTAGACTTTAACAATTCCCTATAGAATACTCTGTCTGGAATACTGGGCGAACAAATGAGTTTAACTATGGAAATTATATATATTTTTTAGTTGTGTTACAGGATCTGAATTGCCTAGACATAGTAAGGCCTTGTAAACTTTAATTCTGATGACTGCCAAAAAAGCAATTACTAGAAAATGGAAATCAAAGTGTAAACCAGCTATATTTGAACTGGTGAATATTGTAAGAGAGATAAAACAACAGGAAGTGAGAGCTTTAGAAAAGGGTAGGAGTAAATTACATAGAAAAATAGAAATTGTGGGAAAAATATATAGAGAAAGGCAGGAGTCAGAGCTTGATGTGGCAGAGTTGAAGATGCTAAGATTTGCACTGGGTGTGACGAGGATGGACAGGATTAGGAATAAGTATATTAGAGGGTCAGCCCTGGTTGGAAGGTTTGGAGACAAAGCCAGAGAGGCAAGATTACATTGGTTTGGACATGTGCTGAGGAGGGATGCAGAGTATATTGGGAAAAAGATGCTAAGGCTGAAGCTGCCAGGTAACAGGAAAAGAGGGAGGCCTAAGATAAGGTTTATGGATGTGGTGAGAGGGGACATGCAGGTGGTTGGTGTGACAGAGCAAGATGCAGAGGACAGGAAGAAATGGAAACAGTTGATCTGTTGTGGCAACCCCTAACAGGAGCAGCCGAAAGAAGAAGAAGTAGTTTTGGAGGAGGAATGAGGTTTAAGAAAAGGAAGGAACTGAATAGTTTATGTAATATTGCTTTAATTGTATTGTGTAGAACAAGGTATATGATGTATAATGCTTGTAAATGTGAAGTTGTTAATATGGTTTGATTACTTTTATATAAATTTAAGTTTACTTTTGTTACAAGTGATAATTCAATAAAGGAGTTTCAAAATATACCTTCTCTATTTACCTGAATTAGAAATGCTAGAAAATCTCATATTGCAGAATGAGCACACCTTTCTTGTTAACTATATACACTTGAGCAAACACTGTACCTCTAAATGAGTTACAGTTAGTATTTTGTATTATTCATAGTTAGAATTTTTCATAGTTATTTTTGGTCAAGTACTTCAGGGAATTGTAAGTTTATTTCTTTCTCTTCTATTTTTACTTATTGATGATGCTCTGACTATCAACCTTAGCTACCAAGACACCATTGTCTCTTACAGATTAAGGATCTAGCTTCACCGCCTACCCCTGTGCAGGCTGGAGGCTCTGCATTTAAGGTCAGAATATAACTTTCCCCAGGCTAGGAGTCTATAGGGTAGTCCTGTTGTAACATCATAAATGGTGTTTAATTAGGGATTTTAAGGTATTCTCTGACATGCCGCTCTTCTATAAGACTGCCACGTGCACCATGACAGAGAGTACAATAATGTCAGCTTAGGTGTGCTGGCTTGCTTCCATCCATACAGTATCCTGGGCTATAGTGGACCTACCGCTTAAAACAGCTATGCATGCAACCTAACTTTTCACCTTTCAGTGCAGTCTCATTTTTTCAAATAACGAAAAAATGAATGAAACCAAGGTAAAACAACACTAATAACCAAATGTACCTTGGTGATTAGTTGCCACTTCACACACCAAGTCCTTAAACATGTATTTATTAATGGATTTAGTGCTTTCATCTCAAAAAGTCTCATTTTCCACCAGCATTACTAGAGTCATGAGTCAAACTGCTTTCCTTCCCTCTGAATGTGTGGGCCACTGTCAGCTGCTTATGTCTCTTTTCTCTGTCTGGCTCCTTCAATGCCTGGATGCATACTTGATCCTAGATCTGGCTCAAAGCCACACCTTTATCCCTTTGTACCACTGAGCCAGCATTCAGAGAAATGTATGCCTTGTAAATCTACATTTGATCAAATTGAATGGTACCTTGGCATGTTACTTCCCCCTTTTAGTATATATGAACCATCACTTCATTTAAATACCTAGGGCTGTGGTTAGATTCCATGTTTTTATTCAGATACCAACCTAGATAAGGTACAAGGCAAGCACAAACAGTGTTGCCATCTGCCTAAAAGCAGTTATGATTACTTTTGATATTTGCCCTTCCATTGAATGTATGAAGGTCTTTCCTAATTTGAACATAACTTCAAACCTTACTAAACAGGACTGGGAAATTTATGCTGAATGCATAGAGCATCGGTTCTAGATTTGAAAATATGATTTGCCTACTAGCTCCTTCATGGGGTTTTTCCTCCATAATGCATTTCTAGTTTCCAAACTATTCTGTCTACTGTGTTGTCCCTTCCCATCCAATTCCTAACTCCTTTTCAAAAAGACAAACTAAAATATTATGTCCATTCTCTTCACTTAGCTTCATTCTTCCATCAAACAAGCTGCACAGTTCTAGAATGGCCTTCATCACTACTTGACTGGACTTTAAAATGACACTTCTCAGCATATCATTGCTGCTGAGGGACTTTTGCCATTTGCCAGTGGACAACCTTAGACACACTTCCTGCTGAAAATGAGATTAGGCTACCTCCTGACCCTAGGGTGTTGATGCCTTTCATTCTGGTTAAACTATTTTTAATGCGTGTCTGTAACAGTGTTTCCTTTTAGTTGATGAATGTATTCAATATGTCAGGCATCCATCTAAGGAACTACCCCATATCACTCCATGCAGCATTGCCTAATCTTTACTACTGACCTTACTATAGCTGTCATAGCTTGTTATTTACTGCGGCTACTTTAACTACTTTTTACCTGTTGAACTCTTAAATAATTTACTTAATGTACTTTAGTCTTCTGCTCCCCAGCCTGCTGAGTCCTACTGGGGCCTCCACCCAGCTCGTATTTGGGACTTACCAGTTGCTATTATCTCTGCTAGATCCTTGTAGGAATAAGGATGCTGTAATCACTGTAAGGGTGAGAGGGTATTATATTTTTGTCCCATCCTCCCTAAAGATAGTTCCTGTTTTTTGTCATCAAAAGGGCTTGCAGTAAGGCTGGATGCTATGGAAATTCCTTTCTGATATTTGGAGAATCTACGTTCTGGAACCACAGTCACTTCAACTTCTGTTACAGTCCTTTCATGTATTTACTGGTCTCTCTATGACAGACAAGTATAGCTGGGTGACCTTCTGAGACAGTTTTTCCTGCAGATTATCCCAGGATGAGGTAAGCAGGCTTAGCTTCTCATTTTTCATTCCTCCATCCCATACCTCTCAACCTCTTACTGCAAGAAATCTGGACAAATCCCGACAAAATGGTGGGACAAAGGCCCAGAAATAGAGACATATTTTAAATATAGCTCTTACAAACTTGAAAAGTTGCTAGAGTACCAGGGTTTGTTTTAACATTAATTTTTTGAAGAATTTGAAGTCTGTAACTCAAATATATATCATTGTTTAGTGACTTTAGTCCTCAGATCATCCAAGTGGTTTGCTGGAAAACCACACATTTTATGAGGAACAGACCAAAAATGAGAGCCAAAAGTGTGGACATTCTGTGAAAATCTGACCAGTTGAGAGGTACGCTCCATCTTCTAAAATTCTAGCTACTAAGTAGTATTAAGTGTTTTATCAAGAGCAATTTTTTTGCGTTGGACAACTTATTAAAATTGCACACTTTTTACTTAAACATTTTGTTGAGGTATCTGCATCTCCTGCCTTTTAATGTGGAAGATAAAGCTGAACAGGTGGTTCTCTAGCACCTGTGCCAGTAGGCCAGCCAATAATGTGGTATCTATCTCTGATAATTTATGCTGCCGTGTCACTGCTGCTGTAATCCCTTGCAGTCCTCTTCAGGGTGTGTTGCATATTTTGTATGAATGTTATTCTGTATATCCTTTGCTATCCTGTGGATTGTTGTATTTCAAATGTTTTAAACTTCATTACTGTATAAGCTTACTTTAGATGGCTGTCTTGACAGTCTCTGATCCATTTAGATTGTGTTTTTTGCCATGCTTATCTGAGTTACAATATTTTCTTTAGTTCAGTCTGAAGAAACTATGGCTGAAAATGATCTTTAAATTCCCCTGATATAATTTAGTCATTACTTACAGCCTCACCTTCACCCCTCCTTAGTTCTATCTCTGATATGTGGTGCAGTTTATTCTTCTATTACATTAACTGGTGATAAACAATACAACAAAAACAAATAGTATACAAGTAACTAAATAAAAAAAAATCAGACATACAACTGCTTGGTGATATCCTTGACAACAAAAAGCAATCGCAACTACAAGTACTACAGCTAGTGTACAGTGACAATCCAAAAACAGGCTAAACAGGCTAATTACAAGAAAAGGGTAACTCTTCCTCCACAGCCTCTTCTTTCCATTGCCAAAGATAGTTTGAATAGCACTTCTTCAGGTCACTATGCTTGTACTAGCACTGCTTGCCAAAGTGGCTGATCTTGGTGGCATCACCAACTACCATGGCAAGCTCATACCAGGCATCCAGTTTATAAAAAGGGTTCTACCAGTCCCTCAGGAGAATCTTCTGATGGTCCGTGTGCAGCAGGCCTTTAAAGATCTTGCATTCCTTAATGTACCAGGGAGAAGCCTGACAATATCTGATCCTGCTGAGACCATATCAGCTCATCGGGTTAAGTCCAGGAACTAAAATGATATCTGGGGAACACTGTCACATATCACTGACACCACATGATGTGCAGTTATGGGCAGCAGGGTAGCACAATGCTGATCAATAGAAGCATTTCAGTAATGTGGTCAGGCTCCAAAGATGCACATAACTAACATATGACATCAAAGCCAATGAAGAGGCATGACAGGCAGTGGGGTAGCATGATGACCATGGTCATTTGGGTGATGCAAAGTGTAGTTAGTGCAGCAAAGATTCTCAGGCATAATTCAAAATATGTGGCTTCCAAGCATATGCATGAGCAAGAAGGGGCAGCATAGTATGGATTAGGCCCTCGGCACACATGGCATATCTGGCAGTTTGCATAGAGGATTAGTGTTCTGCACTGTTAATGAGCTGCTTCCTGTTACCAAAAGGTACAAGGGCTGATTCTTTCCACCTCTGTTTGCCTATTGTGTGACTGAGAAAGTCACTTAATCAGTTGGTGCTTCTAGGTCACCCCTGAAAAAGAATGTTTGTATCCAGTTGCTTTACCTAATTAACAAATGTATAAAAAAAGCAGTGTGGTATCATTCATATAGTCATCCTAAATGACCTAATTGTCATAAGAGCTATGTTATAAGCCTTGTTTTAGCAAGATAAAATATGCATTTGCCATTTTACTAGAGACAGTATTATAGGTTGCAATGTCGGGAATCAGAATAAAGTGGATATCAGAATGTAATGCCATACAGAAACTGACAGCAGACAGGATAACTGGTAGTGGACTCAGGATGCAGTCAAGAGTCAAGTGGGCATGGTAACAACATACACTGTTACACAGCAGTGAAATGTGTGTATTACAAACAATGACAGGGGATTAATGAACAGTAAGACTCAACCTAATAAGGCACAGTGGACAGGGAGAACAGGTTGTATCAAACTGACAGGTCACAGGGAACACATACAGGCTCAGTCATAGTCCTGCCATTTAGATGCCTACACACTATGCCATATAAGCACAGACTTCACAATGTGCTATAGGGGTGGTGGACCTCCAGTACACCAGGAAAAGACTGTGATGTCAGCCCACATACAGGGGACAGGAAGCATGGCTCACATGGCCGCAGCTACCACACTGTAGCACAGTGTCAGAACAGATACTGTGTAGCAGTGTATAGTATTCTAGCACCACAAGGTTGCTAGGGACAGTATGGAGAAAGTTGTTGGCTGCTGTGGGCTGTTACGCAGACCTAGACTGAATCCTGATCCACATGTGTAACCTACAGATGTACATGACTTAGCAAGGGACTGAATGAATGGCATCTGTTGGTGAAGTTCACTGCACAGAAGACAGAGGTGCTGCGGCTGCTGTTACAGGCTCTGTGCACATATGGGGTGCATATCATTGAGAAAGGTAAAGCTGACAGGGCCTTCCGGGAACATGTATGGTAGGGGCTGGTTCAAGACATCAGTGCAGTGGGTAGCCATAACAGGACAATAAAACAGGTGCCTTGCAGGATCATCCATCCATTGCTGCATGCTTGGACCAAGGCACATGAAATTGCCAGAGACAGGTTGACCACTTGGGATAGACCATCAACACAGAGCTGTTTTACAGACAGGAATTCCTGGTATCCTTCACTGGGGAATGTGACAGAACTGTCATATCTGATGGTGACAAGGATGTGAGGACACGGTGATGACTGCCTGTGTGTCTAAAGGAGATCCCTTGGAGAGTAGTGGCACATGCCATTCCTGTAGGACATTGACTTGCATCTGTGAATGGCTTCAAACACAGCTGCATTTATGTATTCCAGGGACATTATGGCTGTGACAGTGACAACCTGCACCACAAGATACATATTTGCCCATGGGATATGAATGGGATTGGCATGTGGTAGTTTCTGTACAACATGATGGGGGGAGTCACAGATATGTACCAACACTGCCACAGGTATGGTGTCTGTATGCATTCACAGGTTCTGCTAGACAAGGCTCCAGCACAACAGATCAGCACATTCTTGATGTCAGTGGGCACCAAACCTGTGGCATACTCTGACACAGTGGAGGACACACACTTGCATTACCCACAGCTAAGGTGACTGGGGAATTCCTCGATGAGTCACTGGCATCACTTATGTTCAGTAAAGGTTGCCTGATCCATATTAGCTGTATTACCTGCTGCACAAGCATCACCACCATAGACAGACAGACAGACTCAAAGAGCCACACTGTCTCTGAAGTACATGCACACAGCATGAGGGAGAGTTGTGTAGGTGTCTGTTCCCTTTGTTGCTCCAGGACATTCCCTAACCTGGCTGTTACCCTTGGCATCAGTCAGAGGATATGCAAGTCAGTAAGCCAGGCACAAAAAGCCACTAACCCTACCATGTCAGACAGTGGACATTCTGCAGCACATGCAGAGTGACATGGTATATAACAAAGTGGAGCAAACAAGCCTGGTAAGCCCAGTGGTGGCTAAATTGTCATCTCTTAATACATCCATGAAGATACAGGGAATTGTCTACCATTTTATGTTAGGGGTGGATACATATAGCACCATGACATGCCTAACTTACACAGATGGAGGACATCATTCTAGAGACAGTTTCACTGTCCATGTCTACCTTCCAGGTGTATGGTCAATGTTCTTTGGCTTGACTCTGGCATAACCCACTAGACAAACCAGTCAGGGTCTTGTAGTTCAGTGCCATCATGGCTCCCTGTAGTCTTACTATGAGTAACACCTAGCCATGCCCATTGATGGGGTCATGGGCATTATCAGTATGCAGGAACACCACAGTAGAGGCCATGGCATAGTTCCTACATATGCATTCAATGTGGTATGCTATCCCTTGGACAGGAGACTTCTAGTCCTCACATTGTGGGCCACATGGTACACCCAGCCAGCATTCTGCCCCAGTCACTGCATGTATCCATTTTTTAAACATCATTTTTAAACATTACATTGAAAATGTGATATATGTACATATACAGTAATAGAAAAGAAAAAAAAAACATGCTAACATTTTTTTTACTTTCATGCAGTACACATTTTAACAGTTTAATTCACTCCAACATTACTTACATTGCTCAAATCCTATTTTCCTTTAAATTTCACTCCTCTTTTAAACACTGTTCTGCATGAATTGTTCCCACACATTGCATTTATTTCTATGTAACTTGCTCATTCTGTTTTCTAAAAATCCCACTTTCAGTTCTTTATCTCCTTTACAGTATCCAGTATTTCAGTTACAGTTGGTTTAGATTTTGATTTCCATTTTGCTAGTAATTGATTTTGCTTTTTTACATTTTTTTTTGCAGTTAATAGAATTGAATTTAATTAAGATGTTACTATGTATGGGCAATTCAGATCAATGTCCCAGCTCAGAAGAATAATTTCCTTAGATACAACTATTTGCTCCCCCCACATTTATAAAAAGTATTCTTAGGGAATATTTAAACTCTGCAAACACATTGCGTTCCCAAAAACATGTTCCCAGATGCCTCTCTTTCCCACTACACCTCCAGTATTTGCTATCTGCCTGAGAAAAAAGTCGCTGAAGTCTGATTGGGTTATAACAATATCTATGTAGACACCTTCACTCCCTAAACCTTCTGGACTTTGTTGCATACGTTGGAGCTGTACAGATGTTCTCCTGTTTTTCCTTTGTATATTACCTTTCTAGTCTCCCTTCCCAATCTTTTCTAATCTTCTCCGATTGATTCTTATAATTTTATATGCCCTGCTAATTATCCCTTTTTTAACAGCAACTTCTACTGTAGACTTGGCTAAAAACACTATCAGATCTGATCTTTCATTTAACAATCCATTTGCCCTTTCTTATTACCTATTCTATTGGTATCAGTCTTTGTTAAGGAGGGTAGTTTCTAGTCAGTAACCCAAGTTTATGCTTAAATCATGAACCAATGGTAATGAGACAAAAAGCAACACTAATAATATATTGCCTCCAAAGAACATATATACAAGCATAATTATGACATAGATAAAGGCAATGAGAACAATGCCCTGTTTAAGCACAAACTGGTGTGTACTAGTTGTAGTAAGTTCAGTTTTGCTATATTAGAAAAGGTTGATAAAAACCCAAGGATGGACCTATGGGGAATGGTCACTAAATTCAAAGAATTGTTTTTTTCAAATACAGCTTAATGCCTTAGAACCCCTGGGCTAAATGCTAATGTGTCTATTACTAATGTCCTTAAACTCCGTGCAATGAAATTATAAGGATGTTATCTAATTTTTAAGTAATTTATCTATTGGAACATGTACTTTTTAACAAAAAGGGTGATACATTATTCATGAGTTTTATTACAACAATATTTATGTGTTATTATTATTTTATACTTATTTTATTTTTGATATGCAGTGGGCTTACAGCTTTAAAGATTTGCATTGATTAATTAATCAAATATAATGTACTTTATTAGCTGAAGTACTTAAGTATGAAGTTAAATTGTTACTTGGTTTCGATGAAGTCCTTAATTTTACAAGGATGAAAGAGCTTAACCTCTGAATAAAATTTCATTCATTTTACTTGCTTGCCCCATGTTCTTTAGAGACAAACTTCTGCTTAGCCACATCTCACTCTGTTACCATTTCTTCTCTTGCTAACGTTTCTTCAGTAAATTCCAGGCTCATATTGACTACTTTCTATACCCCTGCTTGCAGTTATCTCTACAGGTAAAATCTCCTTTCTCCATTTTCATACTGACTTAGTTCTTAGAATACTTTCTACAACTTCATGACTATAATATTCTGTATAGCTGTTGTTTTCCTTAAGGACTTGCATCCAAAATCCTCTTTCCGTACTTCTTGAACTCCCTGTTTCATCATTATCCCTTTCCACTTTGACTTATAAACTTCTGCTTGTGTTTAGTATGTGAGCTTTAATTGTGTAGCAGCAAAATATTAATTCAGACTGGGTAATCCTAAACAAAATTGTTCTATGTAGAGAATCAACTTATCCTACTTAATGCATGCCTTCTTCCCATCCCACATACATTCTTTCAACTTTAAATTAATTATGACCCATGACTTTTCCTCTGGCTGATAAAAATATGCCTGACCTGTATTTAAAATGAAAGGACTAGAAATAATTTCACTGTTTTTATTTTACTATCCATAACCAAGAGCTTCCAGTTTGTCAAGTTTTATATTGTCTTTTTAGTCTCTTCCCACATATCCTTACCTATCATAATATAATCTTTTTTAATCCATACACCTAAATAGGTAATCTTATCATGTCAACATAAATATGGGTATTGCTGAGCCAATACTTACGTGGGTACATTGTTTACTGATTATAGCCTTTGTTTTATCTTCAGTTATTTTATATCCGGAAAAGACTTGAAACTGTCTCAAAATATTTCACAACACTGAGATATCCTTTTCTGGATTTATCAAATGCAAAATAATCCGATTTGCAAATAGAGCTCACTTTTCTCGATCATTATCTCTGTTATATCCCTGACTCTGTCAATCCTTTATCTTCCTTGCTAATGGGTCTAAATATAAAGCGAACAACAAAGAGAAAGAGGACATCATTGCCTTGTTCCGCTGATCAAACGCAGCTTGTCAGAGATGAATCCTCCCACCTTAATTCTTGTGATTTATAGATCCCCATAATTAACCCTATTATTCTATCTGGGAATATAAATGCTGCCATTGTCCTTGTCCTACTCAGAAAATACCAACTGACTCGAATGCCATCTCTGCATTAAGACCCACCAATGATAGTGGACTTTTCTTACACTTTGCTTCCCTCTGGATTATCATTGTTCTATTAATGTTGTCAAATGGTTGCCTGTCCTCCATAAAACCAAACTGATCCATATTGGTCAATTTTTGTTAACATCTTTGACATTCTTTTATCCATTAACACTTTATAATCATGGTTTATTTATTACTTTATTTTATTTGATGTTTGTTTACTTGGAGAGTCAAACTGCGATAATATCTCATTTTCAATGGAGGCCCTGGGAGAAAAACTGCATGTTGACATGATATGGCTACAGTTTAAATAAAGTTATTACAAAGCTTAACACAGAAGAATGACATATTAACTAAGTAAAATTTCAGCTTCATTTTCTTTTATGCCATGTGAATATATATATATATATATATATATATATATATAGTGCAAATATTTGGATAGCTGTAACACGTAGAAAAAGAACATTATCAATAGAGAAATTATTTACAAGTTGCAGTTCATTGAGATGACATTAAACACACTTAAATGTTTGGCTTAAAACTGAAACTGGTCTATATGAAGCTGATTCTGTAGAGTCTTTACCCTGTTTGGGTAATATAGCTATCACAACTTTTTTCTGAGATGCTGGTACTTCCCCCACCTTTTAAAATATTCTCAGACAAAATGTTTCATATCTTTATCACTTTCCTGCTCTCCAAGTCCCGTGCTTCCACCGGAATTTCTTCTGTTCCTGAAGAGATCCCTGTTGATTGGTTATGCATTACCATTTTTATCTCATCTCTTCCTAACTTTGTTATTAATTACTGAGCCTCATCTTCCTCTGACCATAGCATAATTAACTGTTCCATAAATATTTCCATTTGTGACTTTTCATGGTTTACAAATTCCTCTGCTTTATACAGATTAACATAAAACTTCTGAAATGTTTCTAACATCTCTATAGGATCTCTGGTTATTTTTTTTTTTGTTAAAGGGTCGCTAAGCTTGGCAACAACCCTTTCTGCTTTCTGTTGTCTAAGTCATTGTGCTAAAAGTGCTTTTTTTAACAAAACACACTTTATTAGTCCACACAAAACTTGAAGTACAATAAAATCTTGTTCATTCTTCATACATGGCATACACAAATTGATACATTGCAGACTAGTTTCATGGTGAATAAAAACGAAGCTTTACAGTGTAATATTGTCCTTCTGTTTAACAATTTAATTACACTATGACTGTTCCAAAGCCAAGGTTTACATAGCCAATCATAACATAACATAGCTACAGCCTAAGTGCAGAATAATCTGCTCTGCTTAAACCATACATGTTACTTTGTTTCTCTTTATTATTTGTTTCTTTTTCTACAGAGTATGTGATATAACTCTTTTTTTCTTTTCCTCTTCATTTTAGTATCTTGTGCTCCTTAACTATATACATCCCTCATACCCCCCCCTCCCCTGGATGAGTCAACCCTAGAGTTTTCTTTATCTATTTCTTTTTCCTCCTATGTATTTTTCCTAGCATAAATATCTATGCCCCTCATCTTCTCTCCCACACTCTGCTTCTGTTGTTCACATTCATTTTCATATTGTACCCATTTATACTACTTCCTCCTGTGCTTTTCATTCTGGTTGTCTTCTCCATCCTCCTTTTTTGCTGCCTCTAGCTGGTTCATCATTTGTGTTATCTCCTCTTTCTCCAGTACTTATTTCTTTTTCCATTTCTTAGCTATCACCTTTTTACTTACAGTCATCAGTAACCCCATCAGTGACCTATTTTTCTCAGCCACTGTGTTAGAGTATCCCAGGAAGTTCATTTACCTTGTGAGAACTTCCATCTCCTAATAGATACCCACCATTATCTCTGCTATTTTTTGCCTCAAGCCTTCAAATCCCTGGCAGTCCCAGAAAATATGTGCCAGTGTTCCCCTTTTCATTTCACATCTCCATCGTAAACCATTCAAATTGGGGAAATTTTTCATTAGTCTATATGGCATAAAAAAATACTTGTGTAGACATTTCCTCGCAAACATTTTAAATTTATATGCTTTTGTAACTGTCTTGGGCAACACTTTCATTTGCTTCCATTCGTGTATGTCCATCCTCTCTCCTATTTTTCTCTCCCATTTATTCTTTTGATCATCTCATTTTTATCTTTCCCTTCCTGCAGCCAACTCCTTGTTACATGTATTAATCCTATAGTCTGCCTACATTCCTTTCTTCTTTTTTCTATTTCTAATATTATTTCTGGAATCAATTGATCCTTTCCTATATTTCTGTGTACTTCATTCCATATATTACTCAGTCCTGTATATTCCCATTCTAAATGTCCTGCTAGTTGATGTTCTTCTTGGATCTCTACCTGTTTTTTTTTTTATCCCATTACCTGTTACTACTTGAAACCAGTATCCAATCTGTTTTTGTTTATGGCTCTGTCTCCATACCATTGATTGGTTACAGCTATCCTGCTGCCTGTCTCCATTTGGGATAATCCTATCCTTCCACTTTTTCCATTGGGTGCTGAACACTTTTTTCTTTTCCTTTGACCAGGTTAATTTAAATCCTTACTGTCAACACCTAATAGTGTCCATGTAATATCTGTTTTATCCGTCTCTCTTCACTTTACTTCCCGATCATCTCTTTCCAAGTGGACCTACAGCTTATATCTACCATCCTCATCATGTTTGCTACCATACATGCTTGTAGTTCCATCTTGATATCTGGTAATCCAAAACCTCCCTCTTCTGCCCACTTGATTAGAATTTCCCAAGCCAGCCCTGGTCTCTTGCCATCCCGGTTGCTTATTTTTTTTTAAAGTTGCTGTTGACTGTAGTTGCCAAAACACCTGACCTGGGTATATGAACAGGGTAATACATTCATTTTAATAATGGATGCCCTTTGGTCTAAATCCCATTCAATTGCATTTCAACTTTCCAGTTGAGATCTCATTTTCTCATTTATTCTTTGATATATTTCTTCTTCTGTATTCTCTACTGTCTTTTTCAGCCACCCCAGATATCTTATTTCTTCTTTACAGATTCCCCCCGTCCTTGTACATTACTCTGTTCCATCCCTAGCTGAATATCTAGCACCCTTGTCATTCCATTATTCACCTTATTACCTGTGCTTCTAAGTATAGTGCAAACAATTGAGAAAGGGAGCACCATTGGCGTGTACCCTGGTTTATTTGAATCACATCCAAGAGTCTGGCTCTTATTTTTACCATGGCAGTTGAGCCTCTATAACATCTTTTCAATAGATCTATCCATTTTAATGGAAACCCCCATTCTCTTCACCTCCCATAAGTAACTGTAACTAACTCAATCAAAAGCTTTCTCTGCATCTAAAGAGATTATTGGTAAAGGTAGTTCCTTCTCTTGGCACACTTACTTTATCAATAATATTCTAATTAAACTATCAGCCATCCTTCTATCTCCTATAAATCCTGTTTGGGCTCCATGCATTATTCTTGGTAGGAGCTTTCCCAATCTCTTAGCCAATATCTGCATAAAACATTTATAATCCTCGTTTAGACTTGAGATTGTTCTGTATGAAGCAACTAACTATGAATCCTTTCCCTCTTTGTCTATTACTATTATAGTTGCTATTTCCCAGGATTTGGAATGATGAATCCCATCTAGAGTTATATTAAATAACTTATACCATTTTCCATTATCTTGGTCTTCGCTTGTTCCCAAAATGCTATTAGGAGCCAATCACTATCAGTACATTTCCCTCTGGCCAGTCTTTCCCATACACTTCAAATTTCCTCTCTGTTCATCTCTTCCACTAAACTGTTTCTTTCCTTTCTTATCTGTTTTCTATCCCCCCCCCCCTTCGCTGTTCAGCCACTATCTTTGATTCCCCTTTCCCCCACTTCATTGTTATAGAGGCACTTGTGGTATCTCTTAAACTCCATGAGGATCTCATTCAGTTTTTCTACCTCTAGGTTTGTATTTCTGGCTAGTGTCTTATAAATTCCTCTTACCATTTCCTTTTGTCACATTCTAACTGCTAGCATCTTTGTTATCTTTGGGTTTTCCCAAAAAAAAATTTTTTTTCAACTTCCATCTTCTTATCCCATATTCTCTTATCTTCACATAATTGCCAAATCTGTAGTATCTCTCTTTCTATATCTTTGTTTGTCTGGCTTGTCTGAGCTGCCCATCTTCACTTCTGTATTTCCTTTAATTCCTAGTTTATTTTTCTCCTCCTCTCCCTTTGTCTGTCTAAAAGTCCTTTCTGTATACATTTTGTATTTCTTTGTTAATATTATCCTAGCCTGTCCCTTCATTATGCTCCTCCTTTGATATCATCTCCCTTATTAGTTTATGTAACCATTCCCTGTCCATTTCCTGTTCCAATAGATACTGTGGGAGTCTCCAGTGTCTGTCCATCTCCTTAGCCTCTTGTAACCTTACCAATTTTAGAGCTGCACTGTCTGAAAATTGCTAAAGGATATACCTCCATACTCTGTATATTACACTTAAGTTCCTTTGTAATATACTCCTTATCAGTCCTTAAACATGTTTTATGCATGTATGAGAAAACAGTGTATCCTTCATCTCCTGTTGGTTGTTTTATGCCTTTTCTCCATATGGCTACCCAGTCAGTCTCTGTCGGCTAATGTCTTGTGAACCTTCCCTCCCTATCTAACCTCCATTTCTTAGGGCCTTTGCTGATATCCTTTCTGTCTTTTACCAAGTTCTAGCTCCCTACGATAAGTCCTAGGCCCTCTTGGAATTTCATTATGTCTGCATCACATTTTTAAGAACGTGATTAAAGGGAAGGCATTGAGAGTGTCAAGATTAACAATTGATGATGGGAAATTCAGTGGAGAACGTGCCAACCTTGGTAAATCCTTCCTTGACACTTGCACAGGCACATACTATGAGGACAGGCTTAGGCAAACCCTATTTTTCTAAGACGAATAGGTCAGTAACGGATGTCAATCTTAGGGGAAAGTTTATGAGAGTTCCAGTGACTTATTCTAGTAACATTAATTTGTTAAAAAATGTGTTTCATAAGAACTGGAATGTCGTTTGTGCTGATAAAAGAATAAGGCGAATGGTTAGTGATGGTCCACACTAAGCATTTAAAAACAAAAAATCCCTCAAAAGAATTCTCTGTGGCCCTAAACTGGACTCTCAGAAAGATAGCCAGACTTTTGGGTCTGGATATGGTACTATACCATGTAAACAGTGCAATTTTTGTAAGTATCTCTATACTTCAGGTGGATTCCATCATCCGGACACAGGGAGACAATTGAGCTTTCATTTGAGAGCAAATTGTAATTCCATCAACTTGGTATATCTAAGTTATTGTGTAGAATGTTTTTCTTTTTATATAGGTATGACCACACGTAGGTTACGAGATCGGATTAGGGAACATCTTTATGACATATCCAAACATGTTGACACCAGTGCTTTGGCACGACATGTTACGGCTGTGGGGGCAGGACATGAGTTTAGGTTTATGGTTGTTGAAATGGTACCATCTAATGCTAGACAGGGGCCTGCTAGGAACAGGGTTGAAAACAGTGAGCTTAAATGGATTATTAGGATGAGGGTGAATATGGGTAGAGGACTTAATGACAAGTTGTCCATTCAATCTGTACTGGTCAATAGACCCTTATATAGATGAGAGGTTTGTTATATATTAATTTTTATGAATCAATGTTTTAAAATATTTATAGTCAATTAAGGACTGCATTATCATTTGTTGTTTTTTTTGTATATTTTATACATATTTTTTGGTGCTGTATCTTTAAATGTTGAATTGATGTGATGTCATCATGTGAAAAGTATATTTAAATGTATGAATTGGTTTAGTTTGAATTGTCTGAGGAAGCAGCTTGACTACGAAAGTGCTCACTGTTGTTCTTAGTTTCATTAAAGCAGTGTTTTATCCAGCCGTGGTTCAGTGCTCATATATTTTTACATATATTTTCAGTTGTTGGAGCACTGATTTATCTACATAGCCCACTTAATTTTGTTGGTTATATTTCTCAATAATTGTATTTTTTTAAAACAGAGTTCTTGTTACTTTTGTTATTCTCACTTTGCCACCTTGAAGTTACGTTTACAGATCTATTTCCTGTGAGCATATAATGAGCCTTCCCCAGCCCATGTTTTTAGTACATAGTCTGCCTCTCCCCATATACGTTTCCTTGCATTCAATACTTCACATTGCGGATTAGCAGTGAAAACTTCTTATTGTAGGTGATGCTTTCCATCCACAACCCCTTTTTACCATTTTTGCACATGGAGTCAGGGTGTCACTTCACCAGTGACAATCATCTAGAGTCAAGGCTTACACCACTGGGTGGCTAGCCCTGCCACAGTGGTTCTTCCACACCACACACTCACATACATACACACACCTATGGCCAATTTGCAGTGCCCAGTCCACCTACTGTATGTCTTTGGAGTGTGGGAGGAAACCAGTCCACCCGGAGGAAACTCACACAAACATAAGGAGGACATGCAGACTCCACACAGAAGACACCCCTGCTGAAAATCGCACCAGGGAACCTTTGCTGTGAGGTGACAACCTATCCACTGTGCCACTGTGACACCCATGCTTTCTCCATTCTAAACGCAAATATTCTCATGTTATATTCCATGCCCCACTATGTCCACAATTTCATGGTTTGCCTGTATCCAGAAAAAACAATCTGATGCGGTCAGTTTTCATTCTCTCTTCAATTGTTGAGTTTGGATCTGATACTCAGATCCAGCTTGGCCATTACTATAACCCGTGACCACCATAAAGCTCTCGAGTCCCTTTTTTACCCATAATACACCCCCCCCTGACATACCGCAGATCTTGTTTGCAGCTTCCACGAATAGACATGGTCAGCCTGAGCTCTCAAGTTATTACTTCTAATATGATAAGCGCTTCTACTTAATTTCTTTATATTAATCTATTATTAGTCATTCTACCTTCCCATTGCACTTTGTGTAAATTTTATATACTATAGTTGGTGTCTTTGATCTCCCTTTTTCTATACTTTTATCTTATTATACTTTCGTTTATTTTTCTATACCATAGCTGGTATCTTAGGTTCATAGGTTCATAGATTAGTACTAAGCTAACTGCCCTTGCGAGCCATTTTAAGCCTAGCCAATTATCCCTTGTGAGACTCAAACCCTGCACCTTGTGTTTGTAAGGCAAACATCTTAACCATTAGGCCATCCTCCCAACCCCTGATCTTTTTCCTTTCTTCTCTTTAGATATATAAAAAAGGCTTTCCTTACTGTTTCTTGCTAGTTTTCCATTATTCTTGCAGTATGTGTGATAAAGGGTCTTTGTGTTTCAAAAAGTGTCAGAAATGTAGGCACAAATTGCCCTTGTCAGATGCCCACACCTTATGTGTTTACTGTTTGGGATCAGACTACCTCCCAATTGACTGCTCCATTTGCAAGAATTTTAATCCATGAGCAATTGGGGACAGGAAGAACAAATTAATATTGAAAGGTTTGCTTCCTTCTTCATTTGGTGAAGCTATTTCTAGGGCTCAATCTTCCACAACTAAATCTAAGGAGCCTTCTACCAAATCTCCAAAGATGTCTGTATCATCGATTCAGTCTTCTTCAGAGCCACCCAAAAAGAATCACAAGTCAAATCCAAGGTCAGCAGCAATCCGACCTCTGACAGATCTGACTAAACTCTCCATGTTTCCTACCACTTTGGATCTGGGAATGTTGCCTAGGACTAAGTATTCACCTTCCTTGGCTCTAGTACCTTCAGGAGTGCCTTCCCCCTTTTTAGAAAGTTGACGCTCTAGGTCACTTGCCCTCACCTTATCTCATTCTTCCAGGAGTTTGACCAAAGAAGACATGGAGAGAATGAAGAGGATATTCCTCTTGGTGCAGATACAGATGGATGTTCTCCCGGATCCTACATCTTCGGGTCAGGAAGTCTGTCCCTCTACCACACTGCTTATGGCGGCTCCTTCTCTGATCCAACCAATCATTTCGGAGGCCCTGGAGCCGAACCTTCCAGATCTGTCAGTTTCAGATCTGAAGATGTTTTTATCTTTAGATCTGAAACTGTCTCTAAGTTCAGCGTCTCCGATGTTTTTGGATCCAGATCACTCTCCGAACCAAAGTGCCCCAGTCGGGTCAGAGGTGTTGGAATCAACTCCAAAGTTTTCAGAGCCATCTCTGCCCCTCAGAGCCTTGTCATTGGACAGCTCAGCTCTGACTTCTGCCTCGGGAAGATTGCTTTTGGGGCAGAAGGACCAATGAGCCAGAAGCCTGGCTACTGTTTCCATTGTCTCTCAAGAGTGCAGACCACCAGATTCCAGGTCAGGAAAATAATTCGCAGTACCAAAATTTCAGCTGGATTGATCCTGCAAGCCTTGGGGGTCAATGTCAGCAGCCATAAATTTAGTTCCTCTAGCAATATTTCATAAGTGAATTCTTCAATGGATGCTAGCAGTGCAGTGGTCAATCTTTTATCAATACATGTCAGCAAAAATAAGAATCACCGAGGCATACAAGGGATACCTGAGGTGGTAGATTCGATCAGATCAGGTTATACAAGGTCGTCCTTTCATCCTCCGTCATCCCAAGGCTATAGTGATCACAAATGCTTCCCAGATTGGGTGGGGGGACACTTCCTGAAGAAGATAGTCCAAGACACTTGCACCCCCCCAATGAAGACAGCATGCATGTCAATGTTCTGGAAATGAGAGCAGTACTCTTGGCATTGCAGGCATTCTAAGTCTCTCTCCCTTTTGGGATAATTGCGATCCAGACAGACAGCATGTCAGTAATTTGGTACATCAACAGACAACGGGGAACCAAGTCTTACCCCTTGTGTCAAGAAGCCCTCAGAGTCTGGCAATGGGCGATTTCTTCCAACCACTTTCTGATAGCAACATGCATTCCAGGGAAGTCCATCATGATTGCAGACAAATTGAGCAGGTCCATTCTACTACCTCATGAGTGGATCCTCAACAGGAAATTAACAGATATGATTTTCCATCAATGGGGCCTGCCTTGCTGTGATCTTTTTGCATCTGCCCTAAACAATAAATGCAGCAGCTTTTGTGTCCTAATCCATGCACTCGGGGAATCAATGAGGGATGCTCTACTTCATGATTGCCCCCCCCCAGTCTGCTCTATGTCTGTCCTACAAATCCCCTAATTCCCAAATTTGTACAGAAAGCTGCCCAGTTGAAGAGAAGAGTCATCCTTATTGCACCTTACTGGCCTTGACAGATTTGGTTCCTCTTCCTTTGGTCTCATCTACTTTACCCACCTTGGATTCTGGATCCGATTCTAGAACTCCTGTCTCACCTGACAGGCATGATTCATCTGGATATTTCAGACCTCAAGCTAACAGCATGTTTCTTCCAATTCCTTTAATAGCCAGACAACCAATGCTCTCTTCCCCTGTCCATCACATACTCTTATCTTCCCATAAGGGTTCTACAAGAAAACTTTACATGAGTAAATAGAAAAAGGTTTGTTTTTTTTAGGCACAGCTGAAACACATTGACCCCTTCTCAGCCCCTGTACAAAGTGTGCCTGAATTTTTGGCAACAAGTTTTAATGAGAGAGGGATCTAACTCCTCAACAATTAGAGGTTAATCAGCTGCAATCTCTAATTTTCATACCGGATTTGAGAATCCTTCCTTGGCTTCATCTAAGCTTTGTAAAGCCTTTTTGAGAGGCAGCCTCCCACTGAGACCTCCATATAAAGATCCTACTCCACCATGGGTGGTTGCAGGCCTTAATTCATTCTCACTTTGAACCAGCGGCTAAATGTGATCTTAAATTCCTGACATGGAAAACTATCTTTGTAGTAGCCATTGCCTCTGCTAGAAGAATTTCAGAACTTCAAGCATTGTCTTCTAAACCTCCCTACTTGATTTTTCTTAAGGATAGAGTTACATTGGGTACCGACATTTCTTTCCTTCCTAAGGTGGTGTCAGAATCTAATATTAATCAGTTAATTAATCTGCCAGTCTTTTTTCCAACATTTGCAAAGAGGAATATGTGTTACGTTTATTGGATGTTCACAGACAATTACATTTTTATCTACATAGAACTAAAGATATTAGAAAGAGGTCAATTATTTGTGTCCTTTGCAAATTCTGAATTGGGAAAATCAGTTGAAAAGGTATCAACAACAAATTGGGTTTATCCTTACCAAAGCCTCTAATAGCTCATTCAACTAGGTCCTTGGTGGCATATTCATTGTTCCTATCTAGGGCTTCCAGGGATGACATTTATGCAGTTGCAACTTGGGCAAATCCTCATACCTTTATTATTCAATACAAACTAGATCTGGTCTCGAGGGGAAGAACAGCATTTGGCTCAACTGTGCTCAGGAATATCCTTCCTTATAGTCCACCTGGGAATTTAGGTAGCTGGGGACTCTATCCCAACAGTTAAGGATAGAATGAAAATTGACATCAGATAAAGAAGTTATGTACTTAGGTTCATAGGTTGGTACTAGGCTATCGGCCGTAGGGTCTATACAAACCTAGCGATAACAATTCCCTGGCTATTTCTTCCCACTGTATTTACTTCCCTGGACCCCTGTCTAGCAGGGCGACTGACGTGATCCCCGGGGTGAATTTTCTATCTCCCAATCCAATCAAGGTTCCTTTTGAAGAGGGCCAAAGAGGTGCTCTGCTTGACATGTATGGGCAGTCTATTCCAGAGTCTGGGGAGGCTCTGGGTCAGGAACCTATCCCTCCAGCATGTTTTGTTTATTGTGATGACAAGGTTTAGATCCCTGGAGCATGTGTCTCTGAGGGATATTCCATCTGTGTTGTCCATTTTCATTCTTCCTCAACTTCCAACCCACCAACGCCCAACCTTTTTTTCACAATGAATTTCTGGAAGAATGAGAGATTACATGGACACAACTGTCCTTCTTGTTGAGCCCCAGATATAGCTTATTCTATTAGGTTTTTTTACAGTAGTTCTTATTACTTTATGTAAAACAGCAAACAAGATCTGAGGTATGTTAGGGGTTGGTGCATTATGGGTAAGGGAGTGACTTGAGAGCTTTTTGGTGACCACGATATATAGTATGTCAGATCTGAGGATTGGATCCGAAACCAGCAGTTGAGGAAGAATGAAAATGGACAACACTGATGGAATGTTATGGTAAGTACTTTAACTTTTACAGGTATGTTGTCTATGTGCTCATTCAGGTCTTTTCTAGCCTCTACCCACTTAACTTTCCACTTATTCATTTAGTTGAGCTTCAAATTGCAGATTATCAGTAAAAACAGTACTTAGTGCAAATATTGCTCTCTCCCTTCTAAGCACATGTATCCTCATGTTATATTCTAGACCTCCGCATGTCCACAGTTCCATGTTTTAACTGAATCCATCTACAAATAAGTAAAAGAAAAGAAGAGAAAAATTACATTGTGGTAGTCTTGTAGGGTTATATTGATCATTTCTCTTCTCTGTTGCATCTCCTTGCCTTTTTTATCAGCACAGACTTTTCCCTTAGCTACTGTTGATTTTTAAATAGCAGGAGCATCTCTCTTCCTGAGGATTCAGATGCTGTTTTCTTCATCTCTTCCCTTTCTCTACCTTGCCCCTGTTGTTGCAATACATTCTGTGGTATACTCCACAGATTAACTGGTTGTTGGGTAGGCTGAGCATTTCTTTAGGATCAGTTACTGTCCTAGTAGTCCATTTAGAAACATCCTGAAGACTGTCGGGTATAACAGTTTCCAACGGATCCCCCAGCTTTCTGCTTCTTTCTTGTTTCATATGCAAAGTTTTGATCTATAATTACTCTTCTGTCCCCCATTGTCAGTTTTACTCTTGGTTCCAATGCCTTCTGCAGAATTCTTTCTTTGAGTTCATAGGAAAGACATCTCACTGGTATCTCCTGCCATCTCCTGTTGTGCACCATGCTGTCCCATGTGCCTTTTTGATGTTAATATCTCTTTCTTCCATTTTAATCCAGCTGGCTAACCATACTTTAACTTTCTCTGTACAGTCTACTCATTCCCATCCTTCTCTAATGCCATTGCTTTTAACATGTTTTGGTCTTGCTCACTCTTCCAGGTCTGTCAGCTTCTGCTGCATACAACCAGTCCTGGCCTTGACTGTATCCATTCTTGCTTGCAGTTCCGTATTCTCCTGAATCAGTCCTGGATGATAGTCATATGCTCCTCAGCTTCTTCTTTGACACTCTCCAGGTTCTTCTCCTGGCTTAAAAGATTCTCCTTTAGTGTCTGCTTGAAGTCCTTTATTTCAGACCAGATACCTGAGAGAGTAATGTTTTCACCAGTAGCATCACCACCACCTTTCGACGCCATTATTTTACTTTTCCGTGCTTGAGATCCTTTCTTTTCTGTTCTATTCCTCTTCAACATACAGCCAGATAGTTATGACCATAGGGCTGCCAGGATTAGGCTAAGTGTCTCAGCTTTTTCTTTATTCTCCTTTTGCAGAGAGAAGCGTGGACTAGTGTTTTACCAGAAGTCCCTGTGCTAAAAGTTTTTATGCTCTGGAATTCTTTTAACATCAGCTTTTCTAAACTCATACCTGTTATCCAAATACTTCCTTGTGTTCTCTTTAGCACTTTGCAGTTGCCCATCTCTTATTCTGCAATACTTTAACCTTTGTCAACCCTTAAAATAAAAAGTCCTATTACTTCCCCATATCTTTTTCTGTCTTATTTCTATCACTTTTTTTTAATTCTATTTTCATTTTATCCCACTACTAGCTACTCTTGTGAAGAATTTCCATCTTCTCTAATAACTCTCAGATCACTTCCACTACCCATTCCTTAAACTCCTATCTGTTTAACAGATAAGTGAGAAAACCAGTGTTTCCTTTTAACTTCATTATCATGCATCTTTTATATGTTTTTATGGGTGCATGATCTAAAATAACTTATTGAATGTGCATCAAAGATTTCAATTAAGTACACATGTTTCTGTGAGATATAATTTTTATCTAGTCTAATCCAGTTCTTTTACCGTAAGTAGTAATATGTAAATTCTGAGTTCCTACTACTGAATTCACATTTTTCGTACCAAACATTATATACATGTCTTCAGAAATGACACTTTTTTGTTATATTTTCCTGACTTGGTCTCCCAATACATCCTCGCTATTGCAAGTCAGGTCCCAGTCCGCACAAATAAATAATATTCCCTGCTGAAAGCTGATTATTTCTCCCAAAATTATATTAGGCTCCGTAATACCAGTTTTAAGTGGAATATAAACACATGCCACTGTAAACCTCCTCCCTTACCAGTAACTCCTTATCACTACAACTCTACCATTATTATCTTTTCCCCTCCTGTCCAACCTGAAATCATGTCTTTGTGAAATTCACATGCTCATTTCTATCCAAATGTGTACACCTCTTAATATAATCCAATACTCTGTTTTTTTTCTATTATTGTAAAACCATTTATTTATATTCCATGATAATATGGGCAGAGTAACCATTATGATAGAAAGCTGTTATTCTCAACTATTATACATATTATTTTAAATGTATATTTCCAACTTTTGTCTTAATTGTAGACATTAGTGTTTGGCAAGCTGGTGTCTTATGTAGTTGTTCCTTCTTATATCCATTTGAACCTCACTCACATTTTTCAAGACATTTTGCTTCAATGAAAACACTTAAACAAAAAACTAAAGAGATTTTTAGAACAGCAACATCCCCTTTTAACTTAGAACAAGCACAGAAACTATGTACATTTTCAAAAAAATCATCATACAGATAGGAGCACTTGCCCCAAATTCACATCTGCATCCACAGGCATTATGTAATCTGAAATTAAGGTTATAGCCTGTGTCCCTAGTTACATCAATTGCTATCTGTTCTTTTCTGATCTCTATCCCCTTTCCAAATATAAAAAACAACTTGCCTACTTTCAGTAAATATTTACTTTTAGCCCTAAGAAAAAAAGTGCAGTGGCTACCTTTATATAAACTAAATTTGTGTGTTATTATATTAAATATGTTAAAGTACTAAGGCTGCTGAGTACAAAACTACTTGTATAACTTATTCACTTCTCACAGTTTAAAAGTGTATACATTTTTCACTGAGTTGCGTGCCAGTGTGCTATCTTTTATGTCATACCATCGGTATAAAACAGATTCAAGTATAAATAAGGCACATAATTATGAATCACTAACTAATTCAGTAAATGAATACTAGCAATAATAGCATGCAAGAAATAAGTATTGTTGCCTTGGGTAAGTCACACCTGACAGTAGGCTTCACAATTAACATGATATTAAGTTTCAGTCTTCAGTCTAGCTTCCCAAGCTCCTTTCTCATCACTCTGTCTCTCTCTGAAATTTAGTGTCTCCCAGTGCTCAATCTACCACAGTACATGTCTGCATTTTTATTTGGCTTTTTGTCCCTGATGATCATTAACCTTCTCCTGACTAAGCAGCTTATTGGTTCCCCATTCACGTAAGCAACAACTGGGGGAGGTGGTTGATTTTTTTTGTTTTACCCTGCCGTGTTACACATGCCCCCTGACAGCCCATGAGCAGTACTTGCAATGAACATCTGCACTTCACTCCTCCTGATTTCCACAAGGAGATACTGTCAGCATGACAACTATGACCACCCAGGGGTGAAACCATACAGTTATTTCTCTGATTTCCACTTATTCAGCATTATGTGTGTACCATTGAATGAGCATGCCTAGTCTCCCTTCCTATACTGTCAAGTGTCTAAGATGCTATATTAACTCTGGTCATCTTGCCCATAGTCAGGACTTTATTTCTCTATGCCTGTAGTCCAGGCTACAATAATTGTACTTTGAATAATGTCTTGCATACTTACACTCACACACACACACATGCATGTTAAGACAAGGCTGGCAATACCCTCCAGTGCTTAAGTCTTCTGTCCTGAGTTCATGTTTATGCATACTTACACGCGCGCACACACACACACACACACACACACACACACACACACACACACACACACACACACACACACACACACACACACACTCATTCTAATGTTCAGACAAGGCTGGCAATACCCTCCAGTGCTACAGTCTTCTGTCCTGACTCATAGTAAAAAACTGCCACCACACCAGATTACCAGATTGGAGACCTTTCAGTTACTGTTTTAGTCTTGCTAATAAGATAAATAATTATAAATACAAATGATAATGTGTGGCAAAACACTCTAGCCAGTGGAAGTGGTTACCAGCAGCTTTGTCACCAGTTAGACATAAACACCTTCTTATCGATTAGTAAATGGTAAAAGATGAACAGTCACAAGCCTTTTAAAAGTGAATAAATAAAAAAAATTCAGTTTTAGAAATTAATGAGTGAAGAAATATAGATGTTAAAAATACAGAGAGGCACAGAATTACAAAATGAAACAGAAAATAATCCTTTTGAACAAACAGATTACATGAAAGAAAAACATATAATTACAGGTAGACTTTCCTCAAGATGACTTCTGAACTAAATGAATTGCTGTCCTAATCTAAACTGGCTTAATTTCAGGAAACATTAGGCAGAGGCATAACTGCATAGACACTCACAAGTCTTTAGCTGTAGGGTGGTTCTCATTTTCAACTGTTCTTTCTTTCTTCTTCAGTGAGCTATAGCTTTTATCTTTGTCATGAAGAAGAATGTTAGTTTTACTTATTAATGAGACAGTCTGCTTGCTCTTGGCTTAGCTATATCTTTTAAAACATCTAATTACTCTTTTGTGGTGTTTGACTTCCTGGCTTGGAAAAAAGTCTCATTTCTTGTAACTGCTAATTTCTTTTTTACATCCTATGTATAACGGCTGTGTTTTCTAGCAGTGGCAAGTTGCTTTACTTACACATCTTATGCATTTTTTGTTTTATTTTAAATTCACAGAAAACTGTAACAAGTTTACACATCATTCCATTTCACTGAAAAAGCACACATATTGCAGATTAAATCATATTTTTAATTTAGCTGCTACATGCTTTATAAAACTTAAGTGCAGCTCATATATCCGATACATTCTGAGTCAGAAAATAGTGGTATGTTTATATATAACTTGAACACTGTCCAACAAAGGCCTTTAAGGCAGAGAGATGTATTGGTGATAGCGGTAGCCACTTAGTCAATGAGTCGACTCCAAAATGGATGGTAGTTTTATGTCCCAAGCCTATATTCCCTGTTGTGCAGAACTGAGTAACACCAGGCATAGAGATTCTATTTACCAGTATTCCTAACATATTTGATAACATTCTCCTCAACAGAATAGAATAGACCACCAGTCTCTCATTGTGGTGAACCTCCATGCTTATTAACTCATTTCTTCTCTTGAGTCATCTGTTGGCAGAAATATAGACAACAGAAATCTGATTCTGGTGGCAACAAAGGGCCTATTTCCTGATGTTTTAATCCATAGCCAAGGATGATTCAGTTTGGGTGAGGATCCTTCCTTCTCTCAGGCAAGTCTAAAACTTAAATTTGGAGACATGGCTGCTGTAGGATGTTCTCTTTTCCCTTCCAGCATTGGCATTCTGATGTATTTAACCTAATCCTAATAACTGGTAAGTAACCTTCCACACATTTCGCATGTTATGAAAAATAGCAACAGTTCTTCTTTTGTGCCAGACAAAGTTCAGCACTGTTTGAATTATCTCTGGAATCTGTTCACCCTAGGCTTCTTGAACTTCTTCATGTTTAGGTTCATTGTTCTGATATAAGTCAGGGTGTTACTACATTTTATAAACGTTGTCCATCTCTGGTTTCCTGTCAAAGCCTGGAGTGTTGTGGGACTTTAGCATTGTTCCTGTTCAGCATGGCTTCCTTGGTAGAACTGATTGTTTTCTCATGGAAGACCCTGCTTCTGGAAGTAATTAACTTGTGTGAGGAAGGTTTCCAAACTGAGGGTCTTGATGAAAGCAACCCATTCTGGTATTCCACAAGATACTGCATTTCTTTGAAGACTAGCACTAATTATTTTTAAGGTTGAGTTTAACTAAGCTTTGAATAAGACTGTCTAGCTGTAGGTTTAAAATTTTTTAGGGTTAGAATAAAGGATGCAGATTTCTCACACCATGGATATTCAGCAACAGCTTTGTTTTTATTTAGTAAAAGTAACTTCTGTAAGACAAGTTGTCTCTCTCAGGTTAAGAAGTAAAAGTCCTGAGCTAAATGAGTGGTAAGTGAGTAGCTTATTACACTATTTTCTGCCACAAGTGATGTCTGTAGGTCTCTCTGTAATGTGACTACTATACCAGTCAGTGAGTTTCAGTTGAAAGAGATTTCATTTCATTGATTTTTAATTGCTATTTGCCAAAGAAAATCACCATTTGTGTGTGCTGGTAGTGATCCTTTGTGACCGTTTCTCTTTTCTCCATTGTTGTGTGACTGTGGAGTTTGTATATTTAAGTAAATGGGCTGTGTTTATGGGGGGGGGGGTTAAGGCTACCAAATGGCCTTCTTTTTCCTCCTGAGTGTCTTTTTACTGTTTGGAAATGCTCACATTGACTGGAACCAGTCAAATGTTTATCTTTTTAAGACTGTTTCAGTGTCACAATGCACAGTTTCTGATATATATGAAAATTTGGGACATGAACTTCTGGAGTGGGTATTTTTATTTACTCAGTCTGTAATGCTTTCTCTTAGTATGGCTGTGCTGAAGACATTGCCTGATTGTACATGACAAGTTAAGTACTGGTTATGTAATTTATTATATAATAATCCTCCCTGCTTTAATTTGTGTTCTTTCCCTTTTAAGAGCTCATAAACTTTGACTGGGGTCAGGCTGAGTAGTCCTTTACTATGATGTGGGGAAGTCAATTTTTGCATCTTTGAACATCATTTTGCAAATGCCAATGCTAAGAACAAAGTTGCTGGATATAATTTGTCATGGATAGACAGTTTCCATTGGTTGGACCCACTTCAGAAGTTCTTCAGTAAGTGATTATAGTAAGTAACTTTTCCCCTCTTAATTTGCTTAGACTTCCTTTGTAAATATTAGCACATCACTGTCTTGTTAATTTTGACGTACTGCTTTAGAACTCTTAATTCCCTGAGTGATTTAATAACCATGCTCTAGTATAGTTCTGCTGTAAAGAATCATAGCTTTCAACTCTCCAGATTTTGACAGAATGGCCAGATTTTTACCTCATATTTACAGTCTGTTCCTCATAAAATTTGTGGTTTTCTGAAAAAGTTAAAGTTCTTACCAAGGGTTAAGAAAAAATGTCAGTAAACTCTCATGTTTTTAGTATGTAATTGGCTTATACAACCCAGTCATTGCTTAGGTCCACAGTGGACTATAAGTATCTAAAGTAAAAAAACTATACCATTGCACTTAATTTTACTTGGGATGACATACTGAAAAATCTCTTTTTTGTAACATAGCTGGTGACAAGGTCCAGGACTCAGAGGCAAATAATACAACATCTAATGCAGAATTAATTGGTGAGCAGCAACACATAGGACTGGGTCAATTCATAACCACAGGTAGTAAGGGTGTGCTATTTAGGAAATTTAATCATCAGCAAATTACTGTATAATGATATGGAAATGAGTAACATTGTGAATGCAAATGAGAAAAATAGCATGGTAGAATGATTCAGAAGCATACAAAAAAATTGAACAGCAAGTTGCATCGGACAGTGAATTTGTACATCGTCATTTATGGGAGAACAGAGAAAGACACTGTGCTAAGATGGTAGGAGTAGCACCTGCATTAGTTAAACAGCATATGTTAGGGGCTGTCCTCACAGATGGTGTCCATGACTATACTCATCATTAACCCCCCCCCACTTCAGAGATGATATGATCACAGAATTTTAACTAGTTCATCTGGCACCCTGTGTAGATCTCCAAACTGGTGCTCAAAGTCGAAGACCTAAAAAAAAGCTTAAAGCTTTTTATCTGTGCCTTGCAACTTGCTTCATTTACTAATAGCACACTCATATTACACACTAAGGATATGAGTCCTTCAACTAAAGCTGTACATGGGATGCAGTGTCCTCATGGCTTCATAAATGCTGATATTGCACCCCTGCACCATTGTCACCTGCTGATCATATTTCTTGACAGTCTGTGCCTAGTTATAGCTCTGTCAGACCATGTCTAACATGCCATCACCTCCATGACAAAGACATCATCAGATGATATAATTTGGGCAGAGATACCACATGTGAACTTGTAGAAATGTGATATTGTCACATGATATTTTGTGAGATTAGTACAATACCATACCTGTGAACACTCAGGTGTGTGTAACTTTGACTGTCTTTGCTATAGAGACCTTCTACTAGCCATCAATGTACATCATAGGTGTGTTACAGTCATCTCACAAATAGTAGACCAATTCCTTGATGTTATGCTGCAACATTTGGGTGAACATGTGGCTCTCACTGAACACAAAGGAGAGAAATAGTACTGTGTGGGCATTCTACAAAATAACCCCTTTCTTTGAGGTTCTAGTGGGGTCATTAAATGTACAGACTTTACTATCAAGGCCCTGCCTGGTCCACGTGGGTACTGATAGGTCAACTGGTGGGGTTTCCACTCCATTAACTGTTTGGTCATGTGCGACACACAGGATATTCCATGCAATGTGTCTGTGCTCCATCCAGGAAGTTTCTATGATTCAGATATATGGCACACATCAGGCTTATACCAGCAATTCATGTGAGGTATATTTCCACAGATACATCTTATTGGCAATGCCATATGTGCTTCAAATCCATGACTCTGACACCAGTATGGGACCCACAGATACTGACTGAGATGACATGCAGCTCCACATTGTCACAATAGTTCAATAGTTCAGTTAAAACTGCACTAGGGTCAATGGCCAAATTAAAATGCAGACTCTGTTATAAATGTATAAACTCTTGAGTCCATCCTTGTATCCAACAGATTTTTACAAAGATATAATGAACTTGATTGTCAGATAAACAATGGTAATCAATTCCACAAATATGCCATTGATTGACTTAAATATCTAGGCCTCAATACTGTTCTGCATTTACTAATTCTATATGCATGTCTTACTTCTCTTGTTTTCAAGCTTGAGTCCAGTAACTTGACATTTAACAGTAAACATAGCTCTTCATCCCATAGTGCTTTATAGTCCAAATACAGTTTTCCTCTCTGATACCTATGACTTACTGAAAAAAGACCAAGACTCTCAAGTCTAGAATGATATGAATTACAACTAATGTCTGAAATTCTCTTTGCAAATTTATGTTGTATACATTCAAGTAGTAGTAAATCACCCTTGTTGTATAAACAAAACCTAATATTATATTGTATAATAGGTTGAACATAGGCTATAAACAGTTTCTTAAGAACTTCCCCATTCCCTGTGTCAAAATTCTTTAAAATGATGCCAAGTACTCAAATCAATTTAGAATTTATTTTCTGAGCATGGTTTCTAAAATTAAAATTGTTACTTACAGTGATGCGATGTCCAGATCAGTATACTTTTTCAGGGTCTATAGACCGATCGACCAAAGTTTCAAGTTAAAATTAACATAGGCTCTACCAAAGTTTAAAACATGGCATTTTTCCCTATTAATTCTTAACCCATTGTGATTTAACCATGTAGTTACCTAGCTCAAATACTGATTAAATATGTCAAAAATCATGAGATGTGGCAATCACACATCTAATTTTTATATCATCAGCATACTTTGTTAACTAAACAATAGTAACTTTCGGTATTGATATATGTATATTGATATTAGGTATTTGGTCCTAGCACAAAGCTTTGATTCTCCCTTCTTAACCTGGGCCCAGCCAGGTGTATAGTTCTCAGTTCTTACTTTCTGATATATTCAGTCAACCAAACTGCAGCCTAATGGATAGCATAAGGATTTAAGTATTTGTGCATCGCATCATGATAGTAGAATGAGGTGTATTGTCAAAGGCCTTAGATAACTCCAACTAAGCAACTAATCCAGAAAGTCCCTGATCTAGTGCTAAAGAGACAGGCTCACAAAAATTAGCTAGGTTTGTAAAGGTTGAATGCTTTATAGTAAAACTATGTTGCCATGTATCTCTTAAATACCCCTGTGAACCTCTATTCAGAATTGCTAACAGACACCTTTCAAAACTTTTTCCTACTAAATGTGTACGACTATTTAGTGTATAATTTGTGATTTTGACCATAGTGACTGACCCTTTATGAATGGGAAACACATCAGCAAGTTTCCAGTTAGTGGGGACAATACCAAATAGTAAAATTTTGTTAAAAAGGAAGTAGTAGTTGTAGAAATATATGGACTACAAGTTGCCCAGAATAACCCCAAAAGGTTGTTGGGCCCCATTCCAGTATCCTGCCTGATGCATTCCAAAGCAGATCTCACAATATCCAGCCTAAAAGTCAAGACACACACACTCTTGCTTGTTGGCTGTTGGTGAAAAACAAACCCCAGGAGAGAAGAGAGAGAAGAAGAAGAGCCACTTTTTTTATTTTTTTATTTTTTTTTTTCTTATTTTTTTTCTTTTTTTTCTGCATGTTTGAGCATTTTCTGGCTTTTTAAACTTGTTAAACTTGATTTCTGCATTAGTAGCTGTATTTAGAAGAGCACAACACTGACTAAACAAAACAAAAAAAAATCTTTTTTTCCTTTTTTTCTTTTCTAAAAGTTCAGTTAAAGTACAGGCTTGCTGTTTCTGTTTCTGTTTTTGTAGTTTCTGTGAGCATGATTTTGCTTGGGGAAAGGAAGGTGCTCTCTGTTGGCAGTGTGGCAGTGAATAACATTGAGCCCCTCCCCCCCCCCCAGTGACAGTGTTGAAACTTGAAGTTTTTTTGTTGTTTTAGCTTGTCTATTCATTTTTCTTCCCCTTCATTCCATCCTCTTAAAACCAGTTTTAAGCGTGGTTGCGTGGCGACTTTGAGAGCAGCATCTGTTGGTGAAGCACCTGCAGCGTTTTAAGAAGCTGGCTCCATAAAGCCTAAATGATTTCCTTTCTTATCAATTTTTCTGTTAGGGAACCTTTTCTTTTTTCTGCCTTCAGTAAAGCTCTTGACTTGTTCCTAATTGCTTTTTCTTTCAAAAAATTTAGCACTTGCCTAAAACCTTTTTTATTTTCTTTTATTATATTTTCTTTTACTTAAAATTGTTTTACTTCTCACTTTCACTTTTTATATTAACTACTTCCTGTCCTGCCCTTCATAACTCCTCTATCTTTCTATCCCAGTATACCCTACACTGTTCTCTCTCCGAAAAACTCTGTCTTTAAAATCTTGCTTTTTTCCCCGCACGAATCTCTTGGAATTTGCTTTGCCTACATGTTTCTGCCCAGTGTTGTAATTTCTGTCCTCCTTTTTTGTCATGTACACCAGACACTGTTCTGATGTAGCAGTGCGATTTCTACAGCTGAGAGCAACTCAGGCCCCGTAAACTGGCAACTCCAGGCGGGACAAGGAGGTTTTGGACAATACAACACTCACACACAATAACCACACCACTGCCAGCTCAAACACACACACCAAATCTTAAGCATGACACTGCAGCATGAGTAAAAATTTTAAGGCACACAGCAACAGCTGAGAGAAACTTTGCTGCAAGCAACAAACAACTACAACACACAGCAACACAACAAAAAAACACAAGAAATCAAAGTAAAAAAGCCAACACTGTGCAAACCCACAACAAACTCAAACAAAATTTTTGTCTCAACTCTCATAGTTTACTCCAAAGCTTATCCCACTCTTTCATACAAAGTTTCAGAAGGAAATGTGCCCATCGGGTTGAGAATCCAAAAACCCAATGCCCCAAATTGCCCACTTCCAAACACTTTTCTAGTATTACAGAGTCAACCGCAGGATACACCCATGAATATGTCCGCGACCTGAGATGTGCCTCCCTGGACTACATGAAAAGGAGATCTTCCATTCTGTATATGATACAGGTATGAGGGCAGTATGTGACCTTCCCTGCCCAGTATCCTTCCTTGATGCCATGATACAATTTAGCAGCTGGCCTGATTTCTGAAACTGATTCTCTCATCGGGACTGGTCATGTCAGGGAAGAGGTGTCTGTCTGCTTCAACACACACATGACAATTAGCAACTCACTCCACAAGCAGGGGATCCACACTGTAGCTCCTGGGATTCTGGATATTGGCTGGGCTCTTGCCACCCCCTATTGTGCCTTTTTAGGCAAGGCTCAAATTCTAAACCTACCACCCCTAGAAAACAAAAGCTGAAAGAAAATCAGTAAACGTGCTCAAAACAGCCCTTAACCTAAAATTAAAATGCTAACAAACGAGGCCTCTTCTCAGTACTGGTTGAACACTCTGTGCCAGAACCCACTCAAACCTGGTTCAAAGGTCCTAAGCAGCCCGGCACTATCAGGTTTTACCCCGCAACAAGCATTCCAGACAAAATATCAAAGGTCCATCCACAAAAGAGCAGGATGACCATCACAGTCATTGTCAACCACCCCACCTCCCATTGGCATCCTCCTAAACCTCAGGAAAGGGAAACCATAGCTTATATATTGTGTGTGGAACTCAGAAACTCCCAACCAATAGCATAGCAATCTCAGGAATGAAACCACACAAAGGTGACACCCATAGATCAAACTAACACTAGCTTAATATAAATGGGGTCATTCAAAGAGGAGAAAGTGTCTGTCTGCTTGGGATGACATGCTTGACAAATACCATACTCTGTTCCTGGCAACTTGCCAAATTCACCCAAAGTTCAAAATTGGCTGCTACAAGGCGCACCCCCATACTGCCCCCTTTGAGTCAAGCTCCCCTAAAGGTGACCACCTAGAAAAAAAAGGGAACAATGGAGGGTAATGCTGCTCAATGCTCCCAGACTATATCTCAAAAGAAATCCACATCCGTCCACCTATGAGTGTACGCAGATCTAATATATCCTGTACACCTGGTGGTCTATCTCACTAGAAAGTATATGTTAAACTCATTAGCAAGATGTTCTCCTATGTAAAGTGTTGTACCTTTATGGTCCATTGGTCCTAATATCTTACCCTTTCCCTTAGAATGATTTACATAAGAGTAAAATTTCTTCATAGAGGTCAGTAAATACCATTGAGATTTACAGTTGACATTTTTTTTAAGATGCCTTCAATCTTCTGTTAAACTGATTATAGGCTCTTTTAGAAGTATCGCTCTTAAACCTTCTCCAAATATTAAACTTTTTCTTTTGTTTCTTTAATTTCTAATGAGTTGGCTTCCACCATGGGGGAGTAAACCTGTCAGGTCTCCTAATAATCTATTTCCTGCACTTGTCCAGATGACCACTACAAATACTCTCAAAGAGATTCCAACTAGCATAAACTCCTCCACAATCTACAGTTAATAAATCTATGGAGTTAATTCTTTGAATTACATCAAGATTAAAAATTAAATTCTTAAATACATGCTTTGGCTGACGCTTTAAATTGTTATGTGTCAATACCTCAAAGTTACAAGCTGTGTGATCTGAACTTCCAATCAGACACAACTGTTTTACATTATGATACATTTGTAAGTAGAAGGGTGTAATCTTGTTTTGTAGGGAAATCTGTAATTTGAGATAAGTTGTGTATAATACAGAAATCATAAAAATTCATCCTCCTTCACCATCCCAGATGTTCCTTTTATCCAGTCAATCTTGGGAAAATGAAATTCACCCAATATTATCAAATTCTTATTATTCGTGAACTCATTTATCCCATTAAGCTATATATATTGATCTAATATTGACATAAAATGGCTTTTTTGACAGACTAGTAAGTTAACATGCATGATTAACAATCAACTCTAAAAATAGAATTTCCCAACTATGATTAACTTTGAGTACCCTAGCAGTGACCATAGTGACCCAGCAAGCTACAAACACAACTCCACCTCTACTTGTGTTACCTCTCAAACATAAATACAACTTCTTCTTCTTCCCTTTTGGCTATTCCCATTAGGGGGTCGCCACAGCGGATCATCTGTTTCCATTTCTTCCTGTCCTCTGTATCTTACTCTGTCACACCAACCACATGCATATCCTCACTGACCATATCCATAAACCTAATCTTAGGCCTTCCTCTTTTCCTCTTACCTGGCAGCTCTATCCTTAGCATCCTTTTCCCAATATACCCAGCATCCCTCCTCAGCACATGTTCAAACCAATGCAATCTCGCCTCCCTGGCTTTGTCTACAAACCATCCAATTTGAGCTGACCCTCTAATATACTGATTCCTAATCCTGTCCATCCTTGTCACACCCAGTGTAAATTTTAACATCTTTAACTCTGCCACATCCAGCTCTGACTCTTGCCTTTTTGTCAATGTCACCGTCTCCAACCCATATAACATAGCTGGTCTCACTACCCTCTTGTAGACTTTCCCTTTCACTCTTACTGGTACCCGTCTGTCACAAATCACTCCTGACACTCTTCTCCATCCATTCCACACTGCCTGTACTCTCTTCCTCACCTCTCATCCACACTCAGCTTTACTCTGAACTGTTTATCCCAAGTACTTAAACTCATCCATCTTTGCCAACTCTATTCCCTGCATCCTCACCACCATTCCTCTATCTTCCCTCTCATTCACACACATATATTCTGTCTTAGTCCTGCTGACCTTCATTCCTCTCCTCTCTAGAGCATATCTCCACCTCTCCAGGTTCTCCTCAACCTGGTCCCTACTCTCACTACAGATCACAATGTCATCTGCAAACATCATAGTCCATGGGCCCTCCTATCTGATCTCGTCTGTCAACCTGTCCATCACCACTGCAAATAAGAAAGGGCTCAGAGCTAATCCTTGATGTAATCCCACCTCCACCTTAAATGCATCTGTCACTCCCACTGCAGACCTCACCACTATCACACTACCCTCGTACATATCCTATACCACTCTTACATACTTCTCTGCCACTTCTGACTTCCTCATACAATACCACAACTACTTTCTAGGCACCCTGTCATATGCTTTCTCTAAATCCACAAACACACAATGCAACTCCTTCTGACCTTCTCCATATTTCTCCATCAACAATCTCAGAGCAAACATTGCATCTGTAGTGCTCTTTCCCGGCATGAAACCATACTGCTGATCACCAATCATCACCTCCCTTCTTAACCTAGCTTTCACTGCTCTTTCCCATAACTTCAAGCTGTGACTGATCAATTGTATCCCTCTGTAGTTACTACAGCTCTGCACATCACGCTTATTTTTAAAGATAGGTACCAAAACACTTTTTCTCCACTCCTCAGGCATCCTCTGACTTTCCAAGATTTCATTAAACAATCTGGTTAAAAACTCCACTGCCATTTCTCCTAAGCACCTCCATGCTTCCACTGGTATGTCATCTGGACCAACAGCCTTTCCATTCTTCATTCTCTTTATAGCTGTCCTTACTTCCTCCTTGCTAATCTGTTTCAGTATCCCCACATCATCCAACCTTCTCTCTCTCATTCTCTTCATTCATCAGTCCCTCAAAGTACTCTTTCCATCTGCTCAACACACTCTCCTCGCTTGTGAGTACGTTTCCCACACTATCCTTTATCACACTTACCTGCTGCACATCTTTCCCAGCTCAGTTCCTCTGTCTAGCCAATTGGTACAGGTCCTTTTCTCCCTGTTTAGTGTACAACCTTTCATACAACTCTCCATATGCCTTATCCTTAGCCTTCACCACCTCTCTCTTTGCCATACGCCTCATCTCCTTATACTCCTGTCTACTTTCTTCATCTCTTTGACAGTCCCACTTCTTCGCCAGCCTCTTCCTCTGTATACTCACCTGTACTTCCTTGTTCCACCATCAGGACTCCTTGACTTCCTTCCTCTGTCCAGATGTCAGACCAAGCACCTTTCTAGCTGTCTCCCTTACCAGCTCTGCTGTAGTCAAACATAAATATATCTGATACCCAAGTATTGAAACTCCTTCAGTATTACAAGATTCAGTAATCACTATCACCTCATATTTACTCTCCCTACAAATTAACTGTAATTTGTTCATTTTCTTATTCAGACTTCTAGCATTTGTATAACAAATGTTTAAAAAGTGATTTAATCTTCCCTTAATGTTTCTGACTGTAGAGCGTGGGTAAAGTCCAAAAAATATTTCACAATGTTACAATATTTCTTACTCAACTGTTTACCACCACAGTAATTCAGATGAAACCTTAAATCCAGTTTGTCAGATGACTGTACTCTGTAACTTCTGCCCTTGTTACCAATAGCATACCGTTGTTCCACAAAACATTGGGAAACCATATATCATCAGTTAGAACTCCTACCTTCTGTGAAACTTTTTTACCAAATAAAAATATGTTACCTCCCTATGCATCACAACTTACAGTGTTTTGTACAGATGTAGCAGAACAATTTTCAGTTTGAGAGCCTTGATCTAATATAAAAATGTCTTGTTTCCTGTATAAATATGCTCCCTGTCATCCCTCTTTTAAATCCTGTTCCACTATGTCCATTATGTGAACACAATTCACTCCAGTTGTACTAATCTCCCTTCAAAGATCTATTTCAGATTCAAGATCTGCTAAGATACTGCACTTTAAGCATATAAACTATCCTGGTCAACCAGATTCTACAATGGAAAACTACTGCTTTTTTGTCCAACAAAGACTTAAGCCAGAACTTTGTTACTTTATCTATGTATATAACTAAAAAGCAATAACTCAACAACTTACAAATGTGGATACTTGTGGAGAGTATTGTCTAAAATCTGTAACTGTCCAGTGTCTCCTGCTTCTGTCATTCATGTTACACTTTGATACAAGAAGCATCTTATCATCTCAGGCTTGATCCACAGCTGCTCGCCCAAGCTCAGTTTAAACAGCTGAATCTCCTCAGAGTTCAGCCAGTAGAATCAAGCACAACACACATGCCCCCTTAAAGTAAGATCAATTTAAAACATTGATTGGTCACAGTAGCAGCAATACACTCAGCATTTCAAATGCTGTCACTCACACCGACTCAGTTAAAATAGCTGAACTTCTTCAGTGTTCAGATGGTAGAATTAAGCAGTACACTCATGCTCCTCCTTAAAGTAAGATCGGTTTTAAAAAGAGATTGGTCACAGCAGCAGTAATACACTCAGCATTTCAAACTTTTTGTTTCAAAGTCACACCATTATTGAGTGTGTGTTGAAATTGATGAAGGTCGTCTTCCTCTGCCAAGATTCCTCTGGTTGTATGGTATAGTAAGATTTGGAGACCTGGAAGGAGATATTTGCTGTTTGTGCTAGAGCATGGGATCACCAGTGGATAACCAATAAGACCTAATCCAGTGGTTGAGGAAGTGTCATTTGAGGAATCATTGGTGGAACAGGGTGCAGTGAGACAATGGTAGGCTTAGTGCATTCAGAGGCCATGCTATGCAGCAGACCTTACTTAATCCATGAGGGCAGATCACAGTTGTCATCATCTGCACAGGTGGGGAGAGGCACAGTGGCAGGGATCAGCAATGACTACATTGCTGGAAGAGGGGATGGACTAAGAATGTGGAAGGCAATGTGTTATATGGCTCAGTGAGTGGAGGGAGCTGTGTATATTGGGCATTGAGAGGTTGATACTTCCTAAAAGAGGGCAGATGGTCAGATGTTGTGTGTACTTGCACGTTATTGGTTCCAGGTGGCACAGCTGTTGCAGATGTCATTGATTTGTGCAGATGTATTTGTAACAGGTGTCTTGGGATCTTAGGTGAGAACAGTGTAGACCATGAACACCCTCAGCCATGGGGACTATCCATCAAGGAATGGCACTGTGACCAACACCTGTTGACAAGGATGATATTGAACTGCATGACCTTGACTGCCTGATCAAGCCATGTGTATGACCACCATGTAGATTATGACTGCAGAGGGGGCCAAGCTGCCCCACACTATACATATCACTGGTAGGTAGTATGGAGAAGGAAGTACTCTGTGGGACGTACCCACAGTGAAAGCAGAGGAGTGGCTGCTAAGGGTTGTCAGTTGTCCCCGATGAGTGGAGGCAGATGGCCCCATGGAGGCAGTATAGGCATCCAGGTATCTGTCCAACACACCAGTCATATTATCTTGACATTTCACACCCTCCCATATATTGTCATGCAGGCCATACAGTCTGCCATTCTCACTGCCATGGCAATAGTCGCATCCATCTGTGCATGGATTGTGTTTGTCATCATGCAGGTCATGCAGTCCACCATTCCCTCTCTCTGCCATGGCAATAGTGGCATCCATATGTGCCTGGATCACTTATGCCATCATGCATCATTCTCACTGCCATGGCAATAATGGCATCTATTTGTGCCTGGATCACTGCCCTGCACATCCATTATGTAATGTCTAGTGTGACACCCAATTAGAATAATGAATAGGTGCCAAGGCAACTGGCCACATTACTCCCTACTGTTGTCCCCATGCTCTGTGGTGGTGCCACTGCCCACTACTGGTGTGTGAGAATGGGGTGAGGGTGCTTCTTTTGTAGGGCTGCCATGCATGACCTGGCTTTTTACTCCCACTGGAGAGAGATGGTGCTTGGTTCAGCAGGCAACAGAGCTGTGTCACTGGACATTGATGGTAGTGTGTCCTCCACAGTTATCCATGCTTGTAGTGGCACTATGCCCCCATACTCTTCCAGAGTTAGGCTAAAATTATCATCAGGCTTCAGTAAGTTCCTAGTTTACTAGGTATGCAGTCCAGGAGATCATAAATGAGCCTGTCCCATATTCAAGTTACTAGGCATGCAATACGGGAAATCCGTTAATAAGCCCATCTCAAATTCTCAATTTCCCCAGAGCATTGTCTAGTTAAGTGTCTTGCTTAAGATTGCATAGTAGGCAAATGAAGGTTGAGGGAATTTAACCTTGTACCACAGGAAGTAGCTCATTAATCCTCTTTTCCAACTGCTAAACTCATAATCCTCTTTGCCAACTGTCAGATTACCAATATATCACTGACATTAAGCATGTCCTGTTCCATATTGGAAGACCCCATGACCAGAGCACCCGAGAAAGCAGACAAACACCCAGGTGTAAAACTGCTTATATGTGACAAACCCGCACCCCAGTACTTCAACAGCATTATAGATAATGGTATATACACAGAATATAAACAAGTTTACCTTGTGGTGTATGCTGTTATGCCTGCATCTCAGAAGTGCCTCTAGAGGAGATGTGGCAGTATTTAACATCTGAAACTCATATCACCGGTGTGTCATAGCATCATGTTACTGACGTGCAGAAATACCAGCTTGGTGCTTCCACAGAAGAGACGTGTGATGGTGTGACCAGTTCAGCAGCCACATCCAGGCCTCCACTGGGTAGCACTCTTTTCGTTGGTACCAATAAGGGGCACCAGGAACTTTTCCATGTCAATGAGTATGGTCTGTGATGGTGGACCCTCCTCTGTGGTCATCCACTTCCATGTAATGCCATTCACCTTGATGCAGGCCTGCGGAATCCAGTTGGGAGCACTGCAATGGACCTGCTGTACTGATCTGTTGTGGCCACATACAGAACTGGCATCCACAACCAGCTCTGACCACACATGTTCAAGGAAGGCCTGTCTGGCCTCATCAATACTGAGAATCTGCCATCTGTTTTCACAGAGAGCTTGAGATGAGACCTCATCCCAAAGATGCTACTTCATTGTCATGTATATTCTTCTACAGATGGAAGTACACCTGTGATCAGTGAGTGGGCATAGATATATGTAGCATCAGCTGCACTGCTTCTGCACTCGCGGCAAAAGCAGACATAAGTATCATGCCTGCCATACCCTAGTATCACAGGCCATGTCCCCACAGCAGTCCATTAGGGACAGCATGAGGGACAGACTGTCTTGTAACATGTACCCTGTCATCCACTTACACTGATCTGTACCCAGAAAGCACAACCAACATGTGACTTCCATACTCACCCACATCTTGTATCAATTATTAAGTCTGCCTCCCCCACCCCACTCTATCCACTATTTACCAAATATAAGCCACTGTTCTATAGTGCATGCATTCCAACACATTCATCCACCTCTGAGATGCCTACTAAGATAGTTGCACCATTGCCTCTTATCTGTGCTTCTGCCACACTACTGATGCCTGGACCTGTGATTTGTCTGCTTTCGTTCACCATTTCACCCAACCCTCTGCTCCTCATCCCCCTGTCCGCAGGTTGCTGTGGAGCAAACCCCCAAAATAAAATGTTAAACATGTCACCATCCCCATTTGCCACTGGGATGTGTACCCTTACCACAGTAGATGTAGGACACTTTTGTACACTGCAGACCAGCATAAACCATTTCTTTTGAAAGTCAGTTGCTACACTTGTTAAAATTCAGTAGTGTGATGAGCACCACAATAGCACCAGCTGATTGTTTTGTTCTGTTTTGTAGCTTATAGCATAGCAATTATGTTAATGAAGATATTTTGCTTATACGTCTGAATCACTGACTTACGTACATATGTAGACAGCGATATAGTGGGTTGAGTACTGTGCCTACCTGTGCACTTGCACAGTTGAGCACAAAGCAGTCGTGCATTCCTGGGCAGCTTCTTGACACCAATGGGGTTGGGGTTTTTGCAATCTGTTCCTCAGCTTATATGGGTGTGATGGTACCTCAGTTTTGTGATTTGCAGAATATTGACTTGTTACTGTATATTAAATATGAATGCAAAGGTGCAGCATTCCATCTCCTGTATATTCCAATTTGTCCTGTATTAATATGTAATGACTCAATATTTTACTGACTGTTTATGATTCTATAGTTGCTGATTTTCTTTAGTATATCTACCTTTCAGTTATTTTATGTACATATTGTAGTTTTAAGCTTTACATTTTTCTATATTGTATAAAACTGCCTATTTTTGTAGTTGAAGTTTTTTTCCATGGGTCTCTGGTGAAATGGGGCTACCACAGCCCAGTCCAACTACCCCAGTCAACAAAAGCAATACATAAATAAATATGTACATCCCTTCATGCACATCTGTTGTGGTCATGTTATTCAGCCTTGGCATTGAGCTATGTCTTGCTGCCCTGCTGCCCACTGATGCACATCACATGGTGTCTGCAATGTGTGCCAATGTGAATTTGCTACCATTTCCTTCTGGTGCTGACTTGGCAAGTGCCTATTGCTTCTGGGAGGACTGATATTGGAAGGATTCCCTTGTAGTGCTGGAGGGAAACAAAAACAACATATTTTCCCATCTCCTTCTGCAGCTGCACCACTGGAAACACTTGCTAGAGAACTCTTATTAGGGTTCCCCGTAAGAGATGGATGCCTGGTATTGTCTGGTCAGGGCGGTGAGTGATGATGTGGACATCACCCACTGTGGTAATCACTGCACGCATCACTACAGTGACCCGAAAAAGTACCATCCTTTCTCTGCTAATGGGAAGAACAAGTAAGGAAGACAGAAATAGAGATCTACAGTAGGTATCCTTACTTGTTACTTGCTCTAACAAAAGTAGCTATTTTTGTACAGCTGAGAGATAATGGCCAGTAAATTTGGTGATTTTTTTTGAAAAGGTCAACAATGCAATGGATGAAGGCAAAATGGTATACACTCCATACCTTGACTTGGTCAAAGCTTTTGACATAATTCCCACTTGGGCATAGTTGTTGTTGTGTCTTTCGGCTTTTCCCGGTTAGGGGTCGCCACAGCTGAACTCCGGTCCGCTAATGATTGGTAGTTGATTTTTACATGCTGAGTTACCAGCCCTGATGCACAACCTTCAACGAAGGTATGCCCATTCACGCATGTCTCCACGCAGAATACGCTCTAGCTGAGAATCAAACCGGACAGTGTCTTACTGTGAGGCGACAACGCCACCACGGTAGAAAAGCTAAATAAGCTGTGAATAAACCCTTATGTCACCCACTGGATTGTCAACTGGCTCACAGATAGGATGCAGAAAATCAAAATAGGGGAATTTACCTCTACAAAGTGACCAATCACCAGTGGAGTCCCTCAGGATTCTGTACTGAGACTTCTATTTAGTATCTACTTTTCTGAAGTGATAGCCATTACCAAAAGGCTCTGGCTGAAAAAGTTTGCAGATGACTGCAAGCTAGGAGCAGTTATTGAATCCCAAAATAACTTGGCCAACCTGCAGGAAAGTTTTTCTCAAATAAATAAGTAGTGTCAAAATCATGGTCTGAAACTAAATGTCAAAAAATGCATTGTTGTATCCTTTAGGAAATCATCTACCAGTGACTATGGCGTGCCTCAAGGGTCTGTTCTCGGCCCCCTCCTTTTTAACCTGTTTACAAATAAACTCCATAATGCTACAACTCTAGCCACCCTTATACAGTATGCAGACGATTCCACTGTCATATGTTCTGCCCCAACTCTACCTGAACTACAGAACTTAACCCAAACATCCTTCAGTGCTATTGAATCATGGTTGGCAGATGCACAATTAATCTTGAACCCAAATAAAGCTAAACTTATGCTCTTCCACTCCACTAAATTCAAAACCCAATCCACTTACTTTAACATCATATCCAGTAATAAGACTTTGATTGAACCAGTACCATCCACCCAACTTCTCGGTGTTGTTATTGATCAAAATCTAAAGTTCGACTTACACAATGTCCAGACTGTAAAAAAAGTACACAAGAAAATAGGTACCTTATACAGATGCAAAAACTACCTAACCACAAACTCCAGAATAACCACAGCCAGAACTCATCTTCTGTCAACTTTACTATATGCCTCAACCATCTTTACCAACCTCTCCAAATCAGACCTAACCAAGTTAGATACCTGCTATAACAAAATAGCAAAATTTGCCACTAGTTGTCCTCCTAGAACCCATCATGATAAGGCCCTAAGACAACTATCTGGGTTAGAACTACCCCACCAGCTCATCCTCACACAACTCTCTACTGACCACCAAATATACTATAAACCCGATAAAACACCAGCTCTACAAGGCCTCCTCAATCCTCATATAAGTACCCGTCCACTAAGATCCACTAATAAAGCTCTAATTGAAGTAACCAGGAGTAAAAATAGCTCAGGTGAAACTCTGTACTTCTACTAGGGTCTATATTAGAACATCGAAGTTTTAAAACTTTGAATGTTCTGATATCAACCCATTTTCAGCGAACGCTGAAAATAGCAAAGCTGCAGAACACCGAATTAATTCAGTTGGCCATTTCTGTGGCTTCGCTATTTTCAGCACTGTGGTGGAAAGTTACGGGTCAGGTTCAGGTAAGTGTGCGATTGTGTGGACGTGAGGGTCAGGGCGTGGGTTAGGTGAGTTAGGGTTAGAGCACAGGTCAGGTAAGTGTGCGATTGTGTGGAAGTGAGGATTAGGGCGGGGTAGGTGAGTTAGGGTTAAGGCGCGGGTCAGGTAAGTGTGCGATTGTGTGGACGTGTGGGTTAGGGCGGGGTAGGTGAGTTAGGGTTAGGGTGCGGGTCAGGTAAGTGTGCGATTGTGTGGACATGAGGGTTAGGGCTGGGTAGGTGAGTTAGGCTTAGGGCGCGGGTGAGGTGAGTGTGCGATAGTGACGGACCTTAGGGTTTGGGTTAAGGTAAGTGGATAGATAGTAGTGTATGTACAGTTTAGTGTAGGGTTAGAGGCAGGATTTTAAGTGTATGTGTGTGGATTGCTGTTTTTTGGTGTGCTTGTGTTGTGTGTATGTGTTTCAGAACAGCAAATTTTTTCCCATGGAAAAAATTCGCTGTTCTGCATGTTCGATATTTTCAGCGTTCGCTGAATAGGGGTCGATATTAGAGCATTTGAAGTTTTAAAACTTCGATGTTCTAATATAGACCCCTCCTACTACATTGCTAAATTGTGGAATGTCTTACCACTTGAAATTAGAACTATAACTAGCTTAAAAAACTTCAAGCATCACATTAAAGCCCACCTCACCAATTTCTGGACTTGTACATGTACTGGGCATGGGTAGCCCAAACCATGGAACTAGCTGATTTTAAAATTTTAATTGCATATGTAATGAGCATTGAATCTAAGTCATATGTCTACCTTATGTTGTTTTTTTCTTTCTCACTGTTAATATCTATCAGATTTAAGTCTTCAGTTTGCTATGCTACCTGTATATAAGACTAAGTATCGTGATTGCACTCTCATTGTATACAATGTCACTACCTGCTACTACTCTTAAGAACTGTCTTCTAGAAGAATTGTTATATAAGATTATTGGTCTTGTCTCCCACTTGACCAGTTTATTCTGTTTTAGTCTTTTTACTGTTATGAATGTCTGTTATTATACGATTTTCTTTCTACTAACAATGGAGCTTTTCTCCCCGGGCTTCCGCTGAAAAAGGGTTTTATGCTCAGTTGGACTCTCCCAGTAAACAAATGTAAAATAAATAAATAAATAAATAAAAATATACCCTAGGGAAGTACCACATTGACAATACACCCCTACGAGCTGACCCAGTGGTTCAGGATTTGGGAACTTATGTTGACAGTGACCTCACTTTACCAACATGTGTCTACTGTTGTAAGAAAGCCCTTCCATATTGCACAGCTTATAAACAAAGGTTTTGTGTCTAGCTCTAGGGATGTCATTGTCCCCCTTTACTCAGCCTTCATTAGTCCAGTCATTGAATATAATGCCCTCTTTGACATATATCTGTCCAGACACATGAAACAACTGTAATGCCTCCAGACATATCGTATTTAAATGATACAAGGCTTAAACAATATGTCTTCTATGGACTGACTCAAACCTTGTCACTATACTCAGTATCCTACAAACTGCTAAGAGGTGACTTGTGTCTGGCATACAAAGCATTTTCCGATCCATTACTGATAGATTTACTGCACATCAGCAAATCAAATGGTACCAGAAATAGTCAGTCTAAGGATATAAGCCTCTTCTGAAACATCAGCAGAACAGTTTGGAGGAGCAAATATATTTTGCAGAGGGAACTGCTGCTATGGAACGGACTCCCTATCCACATAAAACAAAGTTCATCCCTGTCCATTTTTAAGTGCAACTTAGTTCTATGGATGGGAAACAGAAAATGTACCCCAAGACTGCCCCCGTACTAATAATGGATAGCGGCAGCTCCTAAATGCTTTATCCCATGCATGGGTCGACTCAAATTATCTATGGTATGATCCCAGTTATTATCTTTTGGGGTAGTATATAATTAGCAACTATGGAATAAGTAAGGCCAATCTATAACACAATGGGATAGGTTATTTTCAACACACAAAGGGAAATTGGCTAGGATTAATATGGCCCACAAACTCATCTAGCATAGTACTTACCTATGAACCTATTAACTCTACAAGTTTTAGTAAATTCATTTGCAGCCTAGTAAGTACACTGCTTGGATGCCAGCAAAGAAGAAACTTAGAGACCCTGAAAGAAAATCAACTAGAAAAAGTAAAGGGAAAAGACTGACTGGGAAGAATCATGTAGCTGCTCAGCAAAAAGGAGTTCAAGCTCCAGCTTTGGTGCAAGACATGACTTGCAGTAATCTAGAGAAAAAAAATCAATCAGATGTACTCAGGTTTGATTAAAATAAATTAAATATTGAAGGAGTATTTCAACTCAAATAACAAAAGGCTGGAAAACAATGGAAGAACCCTTAAACAGCTATTCAGATGAACTGATAAAACTGCAAAAATTAGAGGTTAAAATGAAAAAAAAAGTCTGGCTGAGTATGAGACTACTCAAGAAGAGCTGTTTCAAAAAAATTGTAGAGTTAGATGACAGAGCAGACAGGGAAAATCTGAGATTTTCTACCATACCAGAGAGACTAGGAGGAATAGATTGCATTAATTTTATGACTGGATCTGAATTCCATAGCAGGATTTGTTAACTGAAAGAGCACATCATATGTAGGCTGCAAACCTGGCCACAAGAAAGCAATCAAGACCTATATTAGTAAAGATGCAATCATGCCAGCAGAAAGATATTGACAAAACTGTGGCAGAAGAACAAAGTATTAAAAATTGGACACAGTAGAGTATGGAAAATGATTAATCACTGTACACCAGACAAAACAGAAGCAAATTTATCCCATCAATTAGGGAATGTTGACAGGCAGGTGTGAGATTCAATTTACTGTACCAGTTGTCTTCAGAATATTTTTTCCAAGGGGATCAACGTCATTTCTTGATGCAGAACAGGCTAAACATGAATACAAAAGTTTGTCCAACAAAAAGTGAGCTATCAAACAGAACTGGACTGTGCTTCTCATTCTTCTGATAATAAAGCTCTTAGATAGACCTTGCCAATAAAACCATTTTCAGTGTTCCAAATGAAAATGCATGGGAGACAGTAAAAAGGACAGGAATTGACTAGAAGTACCAGGAGTACATTGGACATGAACAGGAATCTTGTGTTTTGGAGCTATAGATGAACAGGAAGAAGCCCAACATTGAACTTAGTGAATAAATGTGAGATTGTAAAGTATAAATCACGTTTGTGAAATATGGCTTTACAAGAAAGAGTGGAAATTGTACTTTTGTTGACTTTGTTAAACTTGTAGGGACTGAGGAGCATAAATTCCACTTCATGTCATTAATGTTTGGAAGGACAATATGGAAGGAAGGGGAAAGTTACTGTAAGTAAAATAATTTTTGTTGTTAACAGTCTTTGTATAAAACATTTCATGGTATAAATTACATGTTATGTAGTAAAGCATTTTCAGTTAATGTATGTGATGAAACTAAAGTAAACAAGTGCCTTTTTTCATCTTTTTTAGTTACAAGAAATGTAGGCATTATAATGTAAAAACAGAATAAAGATTGAACAAAAAGATGTTTAAGTTAATATGTTGTAATTTTGGGTTGTTGATGTGGGGGTGATGTGTAAAGGTGTGCAGATTATATATGTAGAGTTGATATGTTTTCTCTTACTTTTGCATAGGTAAATGTCTGGATTAAGGCTTTTAGCTTAATTTAATAACATTTTATATAACCAAATACACAAGAGCACTGAATGTAATGAAAAGTTTTCCTTTGGCATATAAATGTTCAGTGTCTGTTGAGAATTCTTCAGCCGAGGGCAGCTGTACATTTTGTTTTTAAGTTTCCATGGAGATAAGCTGACTACAGGGCTAGGCAATAAAAGACAGAACACTTTTTAAGACTAAAAGTAAATTTTTTCTGAAAGCATTTAAGTTGTTTTTCACATGTGAGATGAGAATAAAAATAAGACAAGAACAGGACAGAACAAATAGTAAAAGTAGGAGAACAAGCTGTAAAATGCATCTTAGCATGGATAACCTTAATTTTAGGTTATATAATGTTTGTGGGTGCAGCTGTCAATTTGGGACAATTCTTTGATTTGGGACAGGAGGATTAAACATCATTATTTGAAGATGTACATAGTTGTGTGTGGTTGTTTTAAGTTAACAGGTTATGGAAGTGCTCTGGGGTTGTGTTTGTTTTTAGTTTTAGAGTTTCCATTAAAACAAAAAGCCTTGTAAAATGTAGCATACGTTGAAATGAAGATGACAAGAAACAATTGTATAAAACATCAGCCTGCCAAAACATTATTGGGTACATGTAACACAAAAGCTAGAAATAGACACTTAAAATGATGTCATATATAATAGGTGGGAATAATAACTTGTTATAATGGTTACACTATCCATATTATTTTGGAATGTTATTGGCCTCACAGGTATAGACAAAAAGGAAAAAGCATTCAATTATATTAATAAATGCAGAGTGCAATTAGCAATGCTGTAAGAGGCATATCTGGAAAATAGTGAGCATGTGAATTTAATAAACAAAGGATTTCAGAAGAGATATTCAGCAGAATACCTGGGAAAAAGGAGAGGGAGAGTACTTATACTAATTGCCAGAGGAGCTCCAATAGTGATAGAAGAAGAAAAAAGATAATAATGGCAGATTTGTAGTACTAAGTGGCTACTGGCAAGGAAGGAGGATTACTCTGGCATGTATTTATATTCTACCTAAAACTGCTATTATGGAGTTTTAAAAAATTGGGAGAAATAATCAGCTTTCAGCAGGGAATATTACTTGTAGGAGGGAGGGAACTAGAATTTGATTTGCAATAGTGAGGATGTACCAGGGAGACCTAGAAGGTCTTTGTCTTTCTTGTCTTTCTTTCGGCTTTTCCCGGTTAGGGGTCGCCACAGCGGAACTCCGGTCTGCTAATGATTGGCAGTAGATTTTTACATGCTGGCTTGCCGGGCCTAATGCACAACCTTCAACGAAGGAACGCCCATACACATGTCGACACACAGAAGATGCTCTAACTGAGAATCGAACGTGCAACGTCTAACTGTGAGGTGACAACCCTACCGCAGCACCACCACCGCAGTATATTCAATAGTAATAGAAGAATATATTCTATCACCACACCAGGGAGACCTAGAAGGTAATATATATATAAGAAAAGGAGGGTAGATTTCTGAAGACATTTATGAAAATATTTGGTATGGAAGACGTGAATTCAGTAATAGGAACTTTGAGAGAATTTATATTTTTTTCCCCAAGGTGCAATAACTAAGCTAGAATACACAGAAATTATATTTCACAGGAACATGTGCATATAACTGAAAATTATGGTGCACATCCAATAACTATTTTTGATTGTGTGCCAATAGCGACTAAGAAAATAAATGGAGTAAAAATGGGACACTGGTGCTTCATCACCTAAATGTTAGAAAGAGAGGAATTTAAGGAATAGGTATTGGAAACTATTTGAGAGTTATTTGGGAAGATAGAAATTTCTTCAGAAGTTCATAGGTTGGTATTAGGCTATCGGCCCAAGGGCCTAAGTAAGCCTAGCTAACAAGGTTCCCTAGCTTGTGCCACCCAAGAAAGTTAATTTCCTGTGCCTCTGTTGAGCAGAGCCACAGAAGTGATCCCTGGGATGGTATTTCCTATTTCCCATCCGCTCATCAAGATTTTTCTTGAAGAGTGCTAATGAGGAACTTTGCTTGACATAGATGGGTAGCTTGTTCCAGAGTATAGGAAGTCTCTGGGACAGGAATGTATCCCTCCATCATGTCCTGTTTATTGTGGTGACAAGGTTTAGGTCCCTAGAGCATGTAGTTTGGAGGGATTGGGATTTTTTTAGGTGTAGCATGTCCAACAGCTCTGGGTTTAACATAGCTTTATAAGTTAGGCAGAGATCTCCTCGGAGTAGGCGATATGCTACAGAGTAAAGCTGGAGTTTTTTGAGATCGTCAGTGTAGGATATCCGTGTGAGGCCAGCAATCCTCTTTGTGAGGCACTTTTGTGGCCTTTCCAGCTGCTGCAGATGTCTTGTGAGGTACATTCCAGAAGGGGCATTATACTCTATAATGGGTCTAATGAGTACCGAGTAAAGGGGAACAATGACCTCTTTTTTTTCCTGGGAGAGAACCCTTTTGTGATGAGGTGTGCCACATAGAATGATTTCCTGACTATTGTGGCGATGTGATCATCAAAGGACAGACTACTGTCCACCTGGGTCCCAAAGTCTCCTATCACACATTCAGTATTAAGTAGACTGCCACCTATAGAGTAGTTCATGGGTACAGAGTACCAAAGGGGATGACAATGCACTTTTTGGCATTGAGCATGAGGCTATGCCTCTGACACCAGGCATCTGTCTCAGTGAGGCCCTTCTGTGGGATGTCCACATCATTTGGTGACTTGACTATGGCTCCTAATTTGCAGTCATCTGTGAACTTCATTAGCTTGAGGCCTTCTGTGTTAGCCTGTACTTCAGAGAAGTAGATACCAAACAGGAGAGGTCCCAGGACTGAACCCTGTGTTACTCCACTTGTTACTGGTTTGAAGTCAGATTTGGAGTCTGCAACTTTTACAGTGTGGGTTCTGTCAGTGAGCCAGTTGGCAACCCATCTTGTGACATAGGGATTTATACCTAGTTTAGTGAGTTTAGCTATAATTCCAGAAGGGGGATGGTGACCTTGGCGAGGTCAAGATAGGCTGTGTGAACCACCTTACCCTCGTCTACGGCTTTGGTGATTGCCTCAGTGAAGTTGATCAGGTTTAGAAGGCATGATCTGTCTTTCACAAACCTGAACTGGGTGGGGTCCAGAGTTTGGAGGTTACCAATGTCTTTGTTTATGAGTTCCATGATGATACATTCCATGGCCTTGCAGACCAGGCTTGTCAGGCTAATAGGGAGATAGTTCCCAGGATCAGTGGTGGCTCCCTCTTTGTGGAGTGGGATAACTGTTGCTGTGCACCATTCAGTGGGCACAAAGCCTGACATGAGACTATGTTTGAACATGGTGCTTGGGTGGGGAGCCAGTTCATTCTGAAGTTCATGTAAAATGCAGCCTGGGATGTTGTCCGGTGCCATGGATGCTGTGTTTTTGGTTTTAGAGAGTGCAGCTTTTACCTGCATAGATGTGATTACAGGGACTCTGCATTCTTTCTGTATAGATATGGGCCCTTTAGGGGATGAGAGGGGGGTAAAGTTAGCACAGAACCTATCTGCCAGGATGTTGACAATATCAGTTGGTTCTGTAATTTTCATGCCATTGTGCTGTAACTCAGAGCAGATCTGGGTGTTGCCATTGAGATTCTTGACATAGCTATAGAATGCTTTGTTGTTGCCCTTAGAATCAGTGTTGATTTTATTTTCGTAGTTAGTTTTGGAGGATCTTATAAGGGATCTCAGCTTCTTACTGAGGCTGACCAGGGAGCTCCTCCACTCATGGGATTTTACTCTCTCTTTTGCAACAGTTTCTTCCTTCTGTTGTAAAGTTTGTTTATGGCAGGGGACCGCCAGATTGCCTTCCTTTTTTTGGAGGATAGCGTCTTGGTTTTATTTGGGATAGCATGATCCATGCACTCGTGTAAGTGCTTATGGAGTGCATTTGTGTAGGATTCAGCAGTCGTAACTATATTGTCCATCTGCATGGGTGTCATGAAGTTCACCACTTCTGTCTTAAGAAGCATGAAGTTGGCTTTGGAGAAATATTTTACTGTGGTTTCCTTAATGGTGGGTGGGGGCGGGATGCGGATATCTAGGGTGATTAGTTTATGGTTGGATCTGACCAATGAGGAGTTGACTTCAGGTGTGGAACACTGGTCACTCATGTTGGTAATGACTAGGTCTAGGATACTGTTGCCCCTGGTGGGGATGTGGATAAGTTGATCCAGGGCATTGGAATTTATGAATTCCAGAAAGGGTTGAGCAAATGTGTTGGTACATGAGTAGATTCCCAGTTAATGGTGGGGTAGTTGAAATCGTCCATTATTACAGTGTTTGGTTGAACCCTAATATTTTCCAGTATATCAAGAAAAAAAGGAGTGGGAATCCTGAGGCATGGTGGGGGATCTGTAGCAAGCTACAATTTGGATTGCAGTTTTGCCCAGAGCTAGTGGCACTTGGATAACCTCAGATACATTATGCTGCGCAACTAGCCTGGAGGTGTGAATATTATTAATGAATATGGGCACACCTCCACATTTGGTGTTCTGGTCCAGGTTAGATGGCTGAAAAGTGTGGTATAAGTTATAGCCTGGTAATGCAGGGGTGCTGTCTAGAGCCTTGAACCAGGTCTCAGTCACTGCACAGATATCAATGTTCTCCATTTTAAGGAGTGCCTCAAGTGAGTGCATTTTGAGATTTAGACTTCTAGCATTGAGTAGCATTACCTTCAGATCTGAATTTGTTAATCTTCTTCCTATTCATCACTGATGGGTTCGGTTCCGAGCCCTCGGAACTGATTCGGCCTAATACCAAACTCGCGTACACCAAAAACTCTCGAGCTAAGCTGCTACCCACAATGCCCTTCTCCTAGTTCCCTCAGATCTCTTTTGCAGTGCAGCCATATAACAGCATTTCACTGAGCGCTTCAGCTCAGCTAAGTGTTGTAGTTTTTCAAAATTTTCAGTATTTTATAAGTTTTTCTCTTAAAAACTCCTTATCTTAACCAGCTCTACCCACGGGTATCTTCTTTTTACCATTGTTGGCAACGCCCTTCTTTACCCTTGTGGTACTCTTAATACCATTGTTGGTATTTTTCTCTTTTCCTTCCCTTCTCTGTCCTTTTTTGGATTGTTGAATTGTTTTTCTGAGTATGTCTGAAAAGAAAGGGACTTCGGGGTTTAAGCATTGCACTTCCTGCAATGTTAAATTCCCCAATAGCGACCTGAATGAGGAATGTGTATATTGTCTGGGGGTTTCCCACTTATCTGTGAAACCTCCCTGTCAGATTTGTGTCAGTTTCAGTCAGTGGATGCTGAATGAAAGAAGAAATAAACTTATTTTGAAAGGCCTGCTTCCTTCTCCTTTTTCTGAGGCTGTTTCTGCTTTGGAGGTCTCAACCCCTCCATCTAAGGACAAAAAAAATCCTCATTCTGACCCTTCTTCACCGGCTGGTGATAAGGGCAAGCCTCATAAGCACAAGGCCCATAAGTCTACCATGGAGCACAAGATAACCTCCTCGGTTCTGACCACCTCTGCTCCGAGTTCTGCTCCAGTGGTCTCTACAGACATTTCGATGACTTCCACATCGGCGCCACCCTCGGCACCGACTGTTACGGTTCCGACTGTGATTTCATCTCCAGCCTTATTGCCTACCATTACCTCGGCACCGACATCTCCCATCTCTGCTCTGAGATTGGTACTGACTTCTTTGGAGCCGATAATGACTTCCACTCCAGCTATTCCCTCGGCTCTGAGCCCTTTCTCAGCACTGATAGTCTCCCTTTTGCCTGTTTCAAAACTGGAATCCTTGGTGCTGACTTTTACTACACCACGGACCCAGTCTTTGGATCCATTTTCAGGACAAGCCTTTAGCCCCTTTTTGGACCAACCTGACTCTCCCTCAGGAGTGTCGGTAAGGTCCACCAGGAGTCTATCTGAATTGGATGTGGTGCACCTGTTCGATCAGCTGCTTACAGCTATAGGGATTACAAACTTTCCTAAAACCCATCCCACTCCGGGTTTTGGGTCCATTGCCCCTGCGACTCTCACTTATTCTCCTCCCTTGGACCCTTCGGTTCCGAGGCCCACAGCTTTGATATCTGCAGGAGGACCCCTCTCCTCAGTACTGACAGTGACCTTCTCTGAGGCTGCGAGGCCCCTTTGGGTTTTGGTTCCTTCGGAACAAACCCTTCCTCAATCTCTTGCTTGGGGGGTGGAACCCCTGGCTCCAGGTATGGTTCCAGTTGTTTTATTGGTTCCGTCTTTGGACCTGGGGCAGTTTTGCTTGAGGCTCCGTCCCTGGAACTGGGCTGTGTGGAGCAGGGTGTGACCCTGGTTCCGAGATTGTCTTCCTCGGTACCGGGCTCCCATTCCTCTTCGGGCAGGCCTGCCTTCCAGGTGATGGAGAGGGTGCTTGCTTTGGGAAGAGCTCCTCCTACCTCGGACATTCCCCCTGCTCCTTCTGAGCTGCAGCTATCACAGGCCACCCCCCAGGACACCAAGAGCGCAAGCCTTAGGAAACCCCTGTACAGGGTGACCTCTTTTCTGAGTCTTCTTCAGATGTTCCCACTGAAGAACCACCTCAGAAACGGACGTGAAAGAGGAAACACATGGACTCCCCAGAGGAGTCCCTCACTGAGGATATGGACTGTGATGATGGGGAAGGGTCCCCACAGTCACCCCCTGATGATGGAGACATCCTGGAAATTTTGAGGCCGAGGGGTGACTGGAAGCCTTCCAACCCTTCCTTGGAGGAATCCATATTCTTGCAGACCTTCCACTCTCAGCCATCTACTTCTTGGGTGACCCCCCACTGCCGATGATTTAGTCAAGCTCATTGTGCAGCGGGCATGGAAGAAACCTGATACCACTGAGGCCAAGATATTCTCTCTTCCAGAGGAACAGCCCCATTGGTCTAGAGGCTTACCAGTAGACACTATGGTGGTGGAGGCTGCCACGAAAAAGGACCTTGCAGAGGAAAGTCCTGCTGTCCATCCACTCAACAGAGAGTCCCAGGCAGTGGACAGATTAGGGAAATGAGTTTTTGCTTCAGCGACCTTTGCTGTCAGGTCTCTGAATTACTTGGCACATTTTATGAGGCTCCAAAGAGATCTCATCTCTGAACTCTCTGGAACCCTCGCGGGTTAAGTTTCTGATGGGGCATGTGATAAAGTTGCTTCTCTGCTTGCTACCCTAGAGTCGATCTCCAACTCGTCCATGAGGTTGCTGTCCCACGCAACCGAAGGGGTGGCTAGAGCTGCAGGTACAGGTGTAGTTATGAGATGCCATGCCTGGATGTGCATTTGTAACCTCGCGGACTCCTTCAAGTCTTCCTTCTTGAATGCCCCTATCGAACCATCCACTCTGTTCAGTTCTAAAGTGAAGGACACATTAGCCAGGTGCTAACAGGATGGAAAAACCTTGTCTGCCATTGGCCTATGTTTTTCCAAACCTCAGTGCTGTTTCTACAGGAACCAGAGGAGTGGAAAGATATGGCACAAAAAATCTCAAGGCCCTTTCCGTAGTGCACGTGGTGAGGATTCCCCAGAGGCAGAGGGGGTTCCAGTAATGGGAGACACCCCTTTCAGGGCAGAGGGGGGTCCCCAAAATCAGGACTACAGGGATTTGTTCTCCGGACGACCTTATCAGCACTCCTGAAGCGCTGCCCTATTGTTTTCCTGTGGAAGCAGTCGGGGCTCAATTTTTTCTGTACCAAGCTGCCTGGAACTCTATTACAAACGATCAGTGGGTGCAGAGAATAATTTCCAGAGGTTATTACATCCCTCTAATCTCTTATCCAAGACCTCCAAAATGCTTTCCCAATGTTCCACCCAGTAAAAGGGAAGAGGCACCTTCAGAAATAAGAAAGCTGTGTCTAAAACGTGTCATCCAACAAGTCCCCCCAGACCAGTGCGGATCTGGTTTTTACTCAAGATTCTTTTTGGTGCCAAAAAACACTGGGGACTGGAGACCCATTTTGGATCTCAGCCAACTAAACAAATCAGTAGTTCAGACCAAATTCCGCATGGTCACGATACAGTCCATTCTCCCATTTCTTCGGGAGGGTGTGTGGATGTGCTCGATAGATCTCCGGGATGCCTATTACCACATCAAAATGGACAAGTGCTCCAGGAGTCTCCTTCACTTCTGGCTGGGAGCCAATCATTACCAATTCAGAGCCTTGCCATTCGGTCTCTCGACGGCCCCCAGAGTGTTTACATAATGCTTAGAAGTGGTGATAGCTCATCTGAGACTTCAGGGATTCCAGGTGTTTCCATATCTAGAAGACTGGCTCCTCTCCGCCCCCACCAAGCAACTACTGGTCAGGGTCCTCCACTACACTCTAGCACTGGCAGAGTTCCTAGGTATCACAATACACTGGGAAAAATCCAACCTTCATCCTGCCCAACAATTTGAATTTATAGGAGCAGTATTCAATACTCAAACAAGCCAAGTCTCTCTTCCTCCTCACAGATTTCAGAGATTAAGGTTACAAGTACAAGTAATACTCTGTTGAAGGAAGGTGTCTGCGAGGGAAATTCTACAAGCTCTGGGGTCTATGGCGGCAGCCGTCCTGATTGTCCTCCTAGCAAGATTGCATATAAGACTACTACAATGGCTCCTTTTGTCCCAGTGGATATCCAATCTCCATCCTCTGAACTCACAGATTCTCATCACCAGTTCCTGCAAACAAGATCTCCTTTGGTGGATGAGAACAGATGAAAATCTTTGGTGCCGCCCCTTCCAGACTCCCCAACCCAATGCCACGGTCACCACGAACTCTTCCCTGATAGGGTGGGGGGGGGGGGCACTTCCAGGGAAAGACAGTCCAGGGCATGTGGTCCAGCTTAGAGGTCAACGTGCATATCAATGCCTTGGAGTTAAGAGCGGTGCTGTTAGCATTGCAGGCACTTCATCCCCTCCTTCCATCAGGAACAATTGCAATCCAGTCGGACAATATGTCTGTCGCTTGGTACATAAACAAACAGGGAGGGACCAGATCCTACACCCTATGTCGCGAGACCATGAGAATTTGGCATTGGGCAATAACTTCCAACCGCTTTCTAATTGCAACGCATATCCCAGGGAGCTTCAACGTGATTGCAGACAGGCTGAGCAGATGCATCCTCTGTCCACACGAGTGGTCTCTCAACCCGAACATGATGGCAGAAATCTTCAGCCGTTGGAGCCAGCCTTACTGCAATATTTTCACTTCCCCTTCAAACAAAAAATGCAGCAGCTACTTTGCCCTCTTTCCCCCAGACGGCGAGTCACCGAGAGATGCTTTGACTCATGATTGGCCCACGGGTCTCCTCTATACTTATCCTCTGATACCTTTGATACCCCTATTTCTAAGGAAAGCAGTCCAGTTGAGATGCAAAGTAATCCTCATTGCCCCCTTCTGGCCTCGACAAGTGTGGTTTCCCTTCCTCCAGCCTCACCTGTTACAACCTCCTTGGATCCTGGACACTCGTCAGGACCTAATATCTCACCCACAAAGGCTGACTCCCCCAAATCTATCCATTCTCAAGCTGACAGCTTGTTTTCTCCACTTCCGTTAGTCGTCAGGCAGGAAACCTTCTCCTCACCTGTCTGCGATATTATTCGGGCCTCACATAAATCATCCACCAGAAAACTCTACAGAGACAAATGGAAAAGATTCGCTATCTGGTCTAATAATCAGATGCTAGATCCTTTTTCAACTCCTACAGCTGCTATACTTCAGTATCTTTCTGAATTGTTTGACAATGGGGCATCAGCTTCTACTATTCGAGTCCATTTAGCAGCTATTTCCAATTTCCATAACGGCTCGGATGGCGTTCCTCTTATCGCCACCTGCCTTTGCAGGACCTTTCTCAAGGGAGTTTTCCATAGCAGACCCCCTATCAGGTAACCTGTAGAGACATGGAATCTCTCTCTGGTTCCACAGTCTCTCTTTCTACCCCCCCTTTGAGCCTGTTGTGACATGTGATCTTAAATTCCTGTCATGGAAATCATTGTTTTTGGTAGCGGTCACACCAGCCAGATAGATATCTGAGTTACAAGCCTTATGCATCAAGAGCTCATATCTAATCTTCCATAAGAACAGAGTATCCCTTCGTACTAACCTATCCTTTCTCCCCAAAGTGGTGTCCGACTTCTCTGTTAACCAGTCAATTGAGCTCCCTGTGTTTTTTCCAAACTATTCCAAGGGAGAATACTGTCTACATTCATTGGACATACATAGACAACTATGCTTCTACTTGGACAGGACTAAGTCCTTCCACAAGTCAGACCAACTTTTCATTTCCTTTTCTGGTCCAAGAATGGGATGTGCTGTGTCAAAAGTTACTTTATCAAAATGGCTCAGAGATTGTATTACCTTTCCATACTCCCTAGCGAATTAATCTAAACCTGTTCAAATCAAAGCTCATTCAACTAGGGCCATCACAACTTCAGTTGCCTTTCACTCCAGGGATTCCGTGGATGACATTTGTGCAGCAGCCATTTGGGCTAAACCCCATACTTTCATCAAGCATTACAAATTGGATTTGGTCTCCAGGGGAAGAGCGGCCTTCGGCTCAATGGTTCTCAGGAATGTTCTTCCATAGGGGCCACCCAGGTTCTCCAAGTAGCTTGGGATTCTGTCCCATCCGTGATAGGCTCATATGTTCATAGGTAGGTACTAGGCTATCTGCCTGGGCATTTATAAGCCTAGCCAGAGTGTGTTGGCTTTCGCCGCCCCATTGATTAATTAACTGATCCTCTGTCAGGCAGAGCCAATGAAGTGATCCCAGGGGTGTATTTTCTGTTACCCATCCACCCGTCAAGGTTTCTCTTGAAGAGTTTTAGTGAGGGGCTCTGCCTGATGTAATTTGGAATTTTGTTCCAAAGCATGGGGAGTCTCTGTGACAGGAATCTATCCCTCCAGCATGTTCTATTTATTGTTGTTGTGAGGTTTAGCTCACTAGAGCGTGTGACTCGCAGTGACTTGAATTTCTTTAGTGGAGCATGTCCATTTATTCTGAGTTGGACATGGCTTTGTAAGTCAGGCAGAGATCACCTCTGAGTAAGCGATATGCCACTGAGTACAGCAGGAGTTTTTTCAGTCGGGCTGCATAGGACATATGTTTGAGACCAGTAATCCTCTTGGTGAGGTACTTTTGTGGTCTTTTCAGCTGTTGTAAGTGTCTTGTGAGGTACATCCCAAATGGGGTATTGTACTCTATGATGGGTCTAATGAGTGACGAGTAGTGGGGCACTATAACCTCTTTATTTCTAGATGTGAACCCTTTAGCAATTAGATGGGCCACATAGAAGGATTTCCTAACTACTTTGGCAATATGATTGTCAAAGGAGAGATTACTATCTAACTGGGTCCCAGATCTCTTATTACCTCTTCTGTATTAAGAAGGCTGCCACCTATGTGGTAATTTGTGGGTGTTTTGTTTTTCCCATATGGGATGACTATGCATTTTTTGGCATTTAGCTTGAGGCCATGACTTTGACACCAGATGTCTGTCTCAGTAAGGCCATTTTGGAGGTGAGAGGGGGGTGAAGTTTGCACTGAATCTGTCTGCCAGGATGTTGGCAATATCAGTGGGTTCAGTATATTTTGTGCTATTTTGCACTAGTTCAGTGCATATCTGCGAGTTGCCACTTAGATTCTTAACATAGCTAAAGAAGGCTTTGTGGTTATCTTTTGAATCCTTGGCTATTTTTCTTTCGAGGTTAGCCTTGGATGATTTCATGAGGGACCTCAATTATTTACTGATACTGATCAGGGACATCTTTCCTTCTTGGAATTTGCTTTTTTTCTGAACTAGTTTCCTCCTTCTATTGTATAGCCTGTTTACTGCAGGGGTCCACCAAACTGGTTTCCTTCTCTTAGAGGAGTGAGTCTTGGTTTTGTTAGGGATGACATGATCCATGCATCCTTGTAGGTGTTCACAGAGTGCATTTGTAAAGGTTTCTACATTTTGGGCAGCATTATCCTTTAGCGTGGGAGCTGTGAAACTTACCACCTCTGTCTTAAGTAAGGTGAAGTTTGCTTTAGAAAAGTTTTTTACTGTGGTTTCCTTAGTTGGGGGTGGTGGTGGGGTGTGGACATCCAGAGTGATTAGTTTATGGTCTGATCTAACCAGTGACGGGTTGACCTCTGGTGTGTAACACCTGTCGCCCATGTTGGTGATGACCAGGTCCAATATGTTTTCACCTCTGGTAGGGGAGTTTACCAGCTGAAACAGGGTGTTTGAGTTGATGAATTCCAGGAAGCGCTGGGCCTGGGAATTTGTACTCAAGTAGTTTTCCCAGTGAATGGTAGGGTAATTGAAATTGCCCAATATCAGGGTGTTTGGTAGGACCTTCATGATTTCCAGTGCCTCCAGAAAGGTGGAGTGGTGGTCCTGGGTCATGGAGGGTGATTTGTAGCAGGCCACAATTTGCATTGCAGATTTGCCCAATGTTAGTCGCACATGGATGATCTCAGAGGTATTATGCTGCGCCACTAACCTGGAGGTGTAGGTATCCTTGATGAATATGGATACACCCCCTCCTTTTGTGTTTCTGTCTGTGTTCTGTGACCGAAACGTGTGGTATGAGTTGTAGCCCAGTAGTGCTGGGGTGCTCTCTGGAGCCTTGAACCAGGTTTCAGTTACTGCACAGATGTCGATGTTCTCCATACTGAGGAGTGCTTCGAGCGTGTGCATTTTGAGATTTAAACTCCTGGCACTGAGTAGCATAACCCTCAGTTTTTTGTTAATTGTACTGTTTACTGAGGTGGGTTTGACTTTTGAGCCTTGCCTAAAAAAGGCAGTATGGGGGCAGCAAGAGCCTTGGCCAGTATTCGAAAGCCTAGGGGTGACAAGTGCAAGCCGTGTCTTGCAAAGCAACGTGGCTTGTCGGGCATGTCGTCCCAGGCTGACAGACACTGGATCCCCTTTGAATGACACCAGAAGCTTAGCCAATTGTTGAAATTGATCATTTTTTCTTTATACTGAGGTATCATTCTTGGTGAAGGCAGGATGCTACTCAGGGTCAGGGTCATACCAGCCTGGGCTACATGATCAGAGAGCTCTTCCATGTCTCTTTTCATGTAGTCCAGGGAGGTATGTCTCAGGTCATTCACACCAACATGAACAATGACAGAGTCATATTTGTACTTGTTCTGGAGTGACCTGAGTGCTTGTGTTATGTGGCGGATTCTGGCTCCCGACAGGCAACTAACAGTAACCTTCTGCTTGTCCAACCTAGTGAGTGGGACGACAGTGTGCCTAACTATAGAGTCACCTATTGCTAGTGTGTTATGTATGTTATTTTGCCTTAAGGGCTGTGATTGTGCAGCACACTGATTTTGTGTTTTATGTGTTGTATTGTTTGGGTGTCTGCTTTGGAGGTCTCTGATGCTTTTGCAGGTTTTTATTTAGAGCCTCCAAGTATGATTTTGTGTATTTATGTGTATTTTTTGCCAATGCTGTTTTAGTAGGTCTGTGTGTGGCTGGAGTTGTGGTGCAAGTGTTAACCTTCTCCTCTTGACTGTCTGTTCCAGTCTTGGGTGGAGACAGCTTAGCTTCCAGCTTGGCTGTATAATTGAATCTTTCACATATGTTAGTGTTTTGTGGTAGGAGGAGAGGGTTGTCTGTGTGCATGAGGCAGTTGTAACATTGCCATTAGGATACCCAGATTCACCAGCTGGACTGGAGAGTGCACCTGCAGTTGCCCTTTGGTCATGCCTGAATAGTAGGGTGAGCTGCTTAGTCGCTTGGTTGGTGAGGGGTGAATAAAGAGCCTTGCCCTGCTGGGCAATCAGTGTCAGGGTATATTAGTGTTTACTATTAGGTCTGAGCAAGTGCTGGGCTGTAAGATGCTTTTTGAGTGCTTAGGTTGAGAGTTAGACTAGTTTCAAGGGAAAAAACTGAAGAGGAGACTTAGTGGAGCTGGGAATAATTTAACTGTAGCTAACCGGCACTGCCCAGTGCGCAAAACCGTGCAAAAGTGGTTTTTATAGTAGGGAAATGAAAGAGATAGAAATTAGCCCAAAATGGCCAATAAACTACTAACTTCTGGGCTGGAACCACTCCTCCAGGGACAGATAGGTTGCTCAAAGCTCCCCTCTCTCACAGGTAAACAGAGAAACTTCCTTCTATCCAAGTAAGGTATGGGCAACTCAGAAACTAGTATCACAGCCCTGAATTCAGCACTAGCCTGAAAACTGGACTACACTAGCTTAGAAAGGCAGGAAACAAGGAATATTTTTGGTTTTTTGAAAAGATAAGGCAAAAACAGTAAAAAATACACTTAAAACAGCTTTAAATGACTACAAACGATCAGAAAAGGCTATCGCACTTTAGTGTGTAGCCTACAACAGTTAAACAAATTATTTAAACAAAAAACAACTTTTTTAAAAGTGCAGGCAGTCAAATAAGTACAATATGTGAAAAAAACAAGCTTTTAAATCGCAATAAACATTGGAAAAGTTGCGTTTAGGTGGAAAACAGTTAAGTACAGCAAGAAGGTACAGAAAACTGATACTTAATCACTCCAAAGTCTCTCTCCTAAGCTAGAAGGCTTGTATCAGTTTAAGGCTTTCTAGTGCTACCCAGTAGGTTAGTTACAGGAAAGATGGTAAACAAGTGCAGATGTGGTCTTTTAAACCAGAAAGTTGAAAGAGACGGACAAACTCTCCAAATGGTCAATAAACTACAGTTTCTGGCTAAGAACCTCTCCTCTCATGGTAGACAGGCTACCTAGTGCTTACCACTCCCACTGATAAGCTAGAAGGCTTTCCTCCAACACAGAAAGGCTTGCGGGGCTCAGAAGCTTACTAACAATCCTGGATACAGCAACTCTGTAACTGGACTAGGCTAGTTATAGGAAAGGTGGGAAACAAGTGCAAGTGCAGCTTTTAAACCAGAACTTTGAAAGAGATGGAAAAAAACTGCCCAAACGGCCAATAGCTACAATTTCTGGGCCAGGAACCACTCCTCTTGTGGTAGATAGGCTACCTAATGCTTACCACTCCCACTGATAAGCTAGAAGGCTTCCCTCCAACACAGAAAGGCTTGGGGGGGCCCAGAAGCTTACAAAGAGTCCTGGATACAGCAAATCTGTACCTGGACTAGACTAGTTACAGGAAAGGCGGGGAACAAGTACAAACGTAGGCTTTTAAGCCAGCAAGTTGAAAGAGATGGAAAACTGCCCAAACGGCCAAATAAACTACAATTTCTGGGCCAAAACTCACTCTTCCCATGGAGGACAGGCTACTTAGTGCTTACCACCCCCACTGATAAGCTAGAAGGCTTTCCTCCAACACAGAAAGGCTTGGGGGATCAGAAGCTTACTAACAATCCTGGATACAGCAGCTCTGTAACTGGACTAGGCTAGTTACAGGAAAGGTGGGAAACAAGTGCAAGTGCAGCTTTCAAACCAGAAAGTTGAAAGGGATGGAAAAAACTGCTTAAACAGCCAATAGCTACAATTTCTGGGCCTGGAACCACTCCTGTTGTGGTAGATAGGCTACCTGATGCTTACCACTCCCACTGATAAGCTAGAAGGCTTTCCTCCAACATGGAAAGGCTTGGGCGGCTCAGAAGCTTACAAAGAGTCCTGGATACAGCAAATCTATAACTGGACTAGACTATAGGTTCATAGGTTCATACTAGGCTATCTGCCCTGGGGCATTTATAAGCCTAGCCCGATTGTGTTTGGCTTACGCCACCCCTTGATTTGAGCATACTGTGCCCTTTTTAAAGTTTAGTTTACTGTGCCTCTGTCTAATAGTGACATGGAAGTAATCCCCGGGACAAACCTACGATCCCCCATCCACTCATCAAGATTCTTCTTGAAGAGAGACAGTGAGGTGCTCTGCCTAACATGAATTGGAATTCTATTCCAGAGTGAAGGGAGCCTCTGGGTTATGAATCTGTCCCTCCAGCATGTTCTATTTATTTCTGTGCTGAGGTTCAAGTCCCTCGAGCACGTGGCTCTAAGGGATTTAGATTTACTGAGGTGGAGCATGTCCATTAATTCTGGGTTGGACATAGCTTTATATGTCAGGCATAGATCGTCTCGAAGTAGGCGGTATGCAACTGAGTAGAGCTGGAGTTTTTTTAACCGAGCAGCATATGGCATCTGTTTGAGTCCCTTGATCCTCCTGGTGAGGTACTTTTGGGGTCTTTCTAATTGCTGCAGGTTTGGGTAAGGTACATCCCAAAGGGGGCATTGTATTCTATGATGGGCCTGATGAGGGATGAATAAAGGGGCACGATTACCTCTCTTGATCTAGATGTGAATCCTTTCATGATGAGGTGGGCTATGTAGAAGGTCTTTCTAACCACTTTGGCAATGTGGTTGTCAAAGGAGAGATTGCTATCAACTTGGGTCCCCAGATCCCTAATTACTTTCTCTGTACTTAATGGGGTACCACCTATGTGGTAATTTGTGGGCATATTGTTTTTGCCAAAGGGTATGACTATACACTTTTTGGCATTTAGCTTTAGACCATGGCTCTGGCACCAGTTATCCGTCTCTGCGAGACCTTTTTGAAGGATGTTTGTGTCAGCTGGAGGGTCGATTATGGTGCCCAGTTTGCAGTCATCTGCGAACTTGGTGAGCCATAGTCCTCCCACGTTGGCCTGTACCTCAGAAAAGTAAATACCGAACAAGAGAGGTCCCAGGACAGAACCTTGTGGGACGCCACTTGTGACCGGTTTTGAGTCTGACATGGCTCCAGCAACTCTGACTCTGTGGGTTCTGTCTTTGAGCCAGTTTGTGACCCATCTTGTGACATAGGGGTTTATATTTAGGCTGGATAGCTTATCTATGATGCCCGAGTGGGGTATTGTGTCAAATGCCTTTGCGAGGTCCAGATAGGCTGTGTGGACTACCTTCCCTTCATCTATGGCCTTGGTGACTGTTTCGAAGAAGTCAACCAGGTTCAAAAGGCAGGATCTGCCCTTGATGAAGCCAGATTGGGTGGGATCTAGTGTCTGTAGGTCCCCAATGTCTTTGTTTATGAGTTCCATGATGATCCTCTTCATAGCCTTGCAGACTAGGCTAGTCAGGCTTATGGGGCGATTGTTTCCAGGGTCCACAGAGGCGACACGTTTGTGGAGTGGGACCACTGTTGCTGTACACCATTCTTTGGACACATATCCTGTAGTGAGGTTGAGATTGTACAGCAGTTTTACTTGAGGGATTAGTTCTTCTTGGAGTTCATGTAGGACGCAACCCGGGACGCCATCTGGTTCCATGGAAGCAGTGTTTTTTGCTTTGGAGAGGGCGGCCTTCACCTGAGCATCAGAGATGTTTGGGAGGCTGCACTCTGCCAGGATAGATACTTGCTTTTTTGGGGGGGAGGGGGTGGAGAAGTTTGCACTGAACCTGTCTGCCAGGATATTGGCGATGTCTGTGGGTTCAGTGTATTTTTTGTCATTTAGAATAAACTCAGAACAAGTCTGGGAGTTGTATCCCAGGTTCCTAACATAACTGAAAAAAGCCTTATGATTGTCTTTAGTGTCCTGTGCAATTTCTCTCTCAAAGCTGGCCTTGGAGGATTTTATAAGGGATCGTAATTTTTTGCTAGTACTGATCAGAGATGCCTTCCCTTTTAGGGATTTTGCTCTATCATGTAGTAGCTTCCTCCTTCTGTTGTACAGTTTATTTATGGCTGGGGTCCACCAGACTGGATGCCTGCCTTTGTATGATTGGGTCTTGATTTTGTTTGGGATAGCATGATCCATGCATTCCTGGAGATGTCCGTAGAATGCATTTATATAGGATTCTGCAGTTTGGGCCATAGTTTCCACTGGCCCTGGGGCCTTGAAGGATTCCACTTCGGTTTTGAGAAGTGTGAAGTTCACTTTTGAGAAGTTTTTCACTGTGGTTTTCTGGGCTGGAGGTGGGGTCGGGATGTGGATATCCAGTGAAATTAATTTATGGTCTGATCTTACCAATGAGGGATATACTTCTGGTATGGAGCATAGAGTCCCCATGTTGGTAATGATCAGGTCTAGTATGTTTTCCCCTCTTGTGGGAGTGGTGACTAGTTGTTCCATAGCATTTGAGTTTATAAATTCCAGGAACCTTTAGGCTAAGGTGCTGGGGCTTGAGTAATGCTCCCAGTCTATGTTTGGGTAGTTGAAGTCGCCCAATATAATGGTGTTTGGAGAGATCTTCATGTTCTCCAATGTTTTCAGGAAAGCCGAGTGGGATTCCTGACTTTGAGAGGGTGGTCTGTAGGATGCTAAAAGCTGAAAAGCAGTCTTGCCCACTGTCAGTTGCACATGGATGGTCTCCGATACTTCGTGCAATGCCACTAACCTGGAGGTGTGGATATCCTTGATAAATATGGAAACTCCCCCTCCTTTTGTGGTTCGGTCTGGGTTTTGGGGCCGAAAAGCATGATATGAGGTATAACCTGGTAGTGCTGGGGTGCTCTCTGGAGCCTTGAACCAGGTTTCTGTCACTGCACAGATATCGATGTTCTCCATACTGAGGAGAGTATAGAAACTTGTAACAGGAAGGCAGGAAACAAGAGCAAACACAGGCTTTTAAATCAGAAGGTTGAAAGAGATGGAAAAGCATCCCAAACGGCCAATAAACTATAAATGTGAAGTTGTTCAATCTCACCGTTTGTTCTTACACGTGGGTACAGAGCCGATCCATCGGCTCCGAGTCGGTCTCTTTCAAGCTCAAGATCTTTCTGTAGCTCGAGGCACAGTCCCTATCCCATGATGCTGTCTTACCAACCCTAGATCTAGTTTGCTGCTGCAACGGAATGCACGATCTTCAGAGAAGCTCGGGCCAGTAACCTTTTTTTTTCTTGTCTTTGGACAAATGTTTCTATATATATAGTTTATCAGGGATCTGATATAAGATTATTTAGAATATCACAGCTGTTTGTTGCATTTCAGTGAGTTAACTGCAGTGTTTATATTGTTTCTTTTTTCTAAAACTTGGAGCGGTTGCTCTTAGGCCTTTGGCTGTTCTTTAGTTGGCATTGTACTTGACAGGGCTCTGTCAGGTTGCTTTCCCTATCCTCTTGTTGTTTGTCACATACTGTGCACAGTTAGATTTGTTGTTCAGGGATCTGAACTTGCTGGTGTTATTTTTTCTGTCGATATATACACACACACACACACACACACATATATATATATATATATATATCTATATATAAAATACTTAGTCTTATTAGATTGTTGTTCAAGGATCTGAACTTTCTAGTGTTATTCTGATAATTCTGTTCTTTAGATATATCTTATCAGGGATCTGATCATTTGTGTTTGATTCTGTCATGTCTGAAAACCAGAAATCGGGGTTTAAGAGGTGTAACTGTGGGCAGAAAATGTCCATTACCGATAATCATGTTTCTTGTGTGTATTGCTTGGGGCCAGTACATTTACAAGAGGATTGCTCTATCTGCCACTCCTTCAGCGGCAGGGTTATGTTAGAAAGGCGAAGGAAGTTGGTGGATAGAGGGCTGTTAAAGCTAGACTTTCAGGAAGCATTGGACAAGACTGACCAGACCTCCAAGTCCTCGGAGGGTTCAAAATCTTCAAAGGTGTCCTCGGATCCCAGGTCCTTTGCTCCGAGCACCTCAGGGAAGACTCGGTCACCGGCTCCTCAGCCTTCGGAGCCGTGCACCGAACTCTTATCTTGGAGCCAAATCCCGGTGTTGGAACTGGTGTCAGAAGTTTTGAAGTCTTCGATCCTTAGGCCGGTGGCTTCTTCAGTTCCTTCGACCCATTCTTCTAGGACCCTTTCAGACATCGATGTGGACCATGTGGTGCAGAGGCTCTTAGAGGACCCGGCCCTGGCCAAATTGCTTTCGGCTTCATTTCAACTGACTTTGAAGCCTGTCACCCTCCCTGTTATGATTTATACTCCTCCTCTGAGGCTAGTCGAGCCTTCAGAGCCAGCAAGAGAAGATCTGATAGTTGTGGAACCCTTGGAGCCGAGGCTGGTTCCAGTTCCCTTGGCCCCGTCGACCTTGATTTCTTCGGTTCCGATTGAAGAATCTCGGAGCCGACACTCTCTTGTTGGTTCCGGGGGGAGAGTTGAACCGAGGCATCTGTTCTGACTCTCCCTCTTGGGGCTTCGGCGTAGATGAGCTTGGCTCTGTCCTCTGGTTCGGAGCCTGTTGCCTCAGCCCCAGGGATTTTGCCATCTTCCTTGGAACCGGCAGACTCCTTGGGCCAAGACACCAGTGCCTTCGATGCCATGAGGAGGGTCATGTCTGCAAAGACTTTTACCTCTTCCGATCTTTCCTCTTCCTCCCCTGAAGGACCGCGTTCTGTCTCTACATCACAGGTTCCCACCAAGCATCGAAACCCAGAGCCTTAGGTAACCCCATCAGGTGACCCCTGCTCTATGGAGACTTCACCAAATGCCCCCACTGATGAGGTCCCTAGGAAGAGAGTGTGCAAGAGGAGGTATTTGGATTCCCCCTTAGGAATCCTTAACATCAGACACTGACATAGAGGAATCAGAAGGGTCCCCACGGTCCCCCTCAGAAGATGTCTCGTTTGCAGACATCTTGGAAATACTAAGGCAGAGGGGCGACTGGCAGTCCCTTACCCCTACTGAGGATGAGTCGGTGCTCCTGAAGGCCTTTGGGTCTCAACCTTCCACCTCCTGGGTTTCTCTGCCCTTTGACAAATTAATGGATTTGGTCACTCGAAGGGCATGGGAGTCTCCTGATTCCATGGAACCAGTCCCTCGGAGGCCCAACAAATTTATCACCTCCCCCAAGACAGGTCCTTTCTTACTAAGGGAGTTCCCATTGATGCCATGGTGGTGGCGGCGGCTACCAAGAAAGAGATGTCAGAAACCTCTTCTTCTGTCCATTCTCCTAACAAAGACTCTAGGATGATGGACAGATACAGGAAACGCGTCTTTAGTTCTGCGACATTTGCTATGAGATCACTTAACTATTTAACCCATTTTACCCGTCTTCAACGAGATCTCCTCAAAGAGCTTGGAGATACTCTACAGGGCAGCACAGATGATGCTGTCTCTGAGAAGGTGATGGCACAACTTAAGACCCTTAATTTTATTGTGAACTCGTCCATGCGGCTCATTTCTTATGCATCCGATGGATTGAGCCAGGCAGCAGGTTCAGCGATAGCTCAGTGGAGACAATCCTGGATGCGCTTATGCTCCTTTGCGGAAGCCTTCAATCTTCCTTTGTCAACACCCCATTCGATGTCTTTTCCTTGTTTGGGCCCAATGTCAAGGAGACACTCACTAGGTGTGAGCAGGAGGGAAAGACTCTATCTGCTTTAGGAGTCCGTTTTTCCACCCCTACTAGACCATACCCCAAAGGGCAGAAAGGTGGGAAAATGTGGTTCCGGAAACCCTGAGGCACTTTCCAAAACACATGTAGTGAACCCCCCTCCAGGGGCAGAGAAGGGGGTAATAATGGTAGATGCCACCCAGGCGGCAGAGGGGGTGCGCAGAACCAGGGTGACAGGGAGTAGTTTCTTGGCAAGCCTTATCACCGCTCCTGAGAGGAGGCCCAACTGTCCTGCTCTGGAGGCAGTCAGGGGTCACTTGGCTTTATACCCAGATGCCTGGCTAGGAATTACATCAGATTCTTGGGTAAAAAGCATAGTTACCAGAGGATACATCATTAGCTTTTCAGAATCCCCTTATTTTCGTACAAGAATCCCAGATGTTCCATCCAGTCTGCGGCATCAAGCAGCCATAGAAATTCACAAGCTGCTAGAGAAAAGGGTCATCCAGCCAGTCCCGGTGGACCAGATAGGATCTGGAACTTACTCCAGGTTCTTTTTAGTTCCAAAGAAAACGGGGGACTGGAGGCCCATCTTAGACCTCAGCAAACTCAACACCTTTGTCAAAAAGGAAAAGTTCCAGATGGTCACACTTCGATCAATACTACCATTTCTAGAAACGGGTGATTGGATGTGCTCTATAGATCTCAAGGATGCATACTACCACATCAAAATGGCCAGACCATCCAGAGATCACTTACGTTTCCGGCTGGGGGCCAGTCACTACCAATTCCGAGCGCTGCCCTTTGGTCTCACCTCAGCCCCCAGAGTGTTCACCAAATGCATGGCAGTGGTCACGGCTCACTTGAGATGTTTAGGATTCCATGTGTTTCCGTATCTGGATGACTGGCTCCTTACTGCCACCATCAGGCATCAACTGATTCGTTCCAGAGATTACACAATCAACCTGTGCTCCCAGTTGGGCATAACCATAAATTTCGAAAAATTTGCTTTATCACCATTGCAGCATATTTCCTTTATAGGAGCAGATCTAGGCACCACCACCGCCTTGGTCAGTTTGCCTCAAGCATGAGTAATCTCTCTACGAAGTCAAGTGTCCCACTTGTTAATGGAAAGAAGAGTTCCTGCATTCCAGGTTCTGAAGCTGTTAGGCACCATGGCAGCAACGCTCATAGCGGTTCCTCTGGGACAGATGCACATGGGATACTCCAGTGGTTACTCTTCACACAGTGGCCTTATCAACAGCTTCCAATGTCACACAAGATTCTACTGACAAATGCTTGCAAAAAGGACCTTCTTTGGTGGTTGAACAGCCACCAGGTAACTGTAGGTCGCCCTCCCTCAGCCACAGTGATCACGGATGCGTCCGTGATAGGGTGGGGGGGTGCTGTTTCAGGGAAGAACTGTCCAAGGCACTTGGTCAGAGAAGGAATCCCATTTGCACATCAATGTCCTAGAGTTGAGAGCGGTGTTTCTAGCGTTGCAAGACTTTCACGACTCACTACCTTGAGAGACTATTGCAATGCAGACCGACAACATGTCAGTAGTCTGGTAAGTCAGCAAACAAGGGGGAACCAAGTCTTACCCCTTATGCTGAGAGGCCCTGAGAATTTGGCAGTGGGCTGTATCCACCAGGCGCTTTCTGATAGCAATGCACATCCCGGGGTCATCCAACGTGATAGTGGACAAACTGAGCAGAGCCATTCTGTTTCCTCACGAGAGGTCCCTCAAAAAACAAGTGGCGGAAATGATATTCCGCAGATGGGGCCAGCCTTGCTGCGACCTTTTTGCATCCCCGATGAATGCCAAATGCAGAAGCTACTTTGCCCTGTACCCTCCACTGGGGGACAGCCCAAGGAATTTGCTCATACACGATTGGCCCTCGGGTCTCCTTTATGCCTTTCCACCAACCCCCTTGATCCCCAGATTCTTACAGAAAGCCAAAAGCTTGGGAAGGACTGTTATTCTGATAGCCCCATTTTAGCCTCGGCAGATATGGCTCCCCTTCCTTCAACAATACCAAGTGGAAGAACCTTGGGTTCTGGACCCAGTGCCAGACCTTCTGACTCATTTGTCGGAAGTTCTTCACCCCTCTCTTTTCTTCCTTAAACTGACAGCTTGGCTGCTTCACTTCCCAACCTAGCCAGGTCATATAAATTGTCTTCCGCAGTACAACATATTCTAATTTCTTTTCATAAAGGCTCCACCAGGAAACTGTACAACAGCAAATGGAAGCAATTTGTTCATTGGGCTTCTCAGCATGATATTAATCCCTATGTCGCTCCTATTTTTCATGATGGTGCGGCAGCTGCTACTATAAGGGTCCATTTGGCTGCTATATCCAACTTTCATGTGGGATGCAAAGGTTCTAACATTATGTCCCACAAATTATGTAAAGCTTTTTTGAAAGGGGCTCATCACCTTAGACCACCTATCAGACATCCTGTTACTCCCTGGAATCTAAATTTGGTGCTGTCTCAACTTATGCTCCCCCCCCCTTTGAGCCTGCGTCATCTTGTCTTCTGAAGTTTATTTCTTGGAAGACAATTTTCTTGGTGGCTATTACCTCGGTGAGTAGAGTTTCTGAACTACAAGCACTTTCTATCAGACCTCCATATCTGATCTTTCATCCCGACAGAGTGTCTCTCAGGACAAATCCTACCTTTCTTCCTAAGGTCTGCTCCGAGGCTAATTTGTACCAGGCTGTTGAGCTTCCCACCTTTTTCAGACATCATTCCAATAAATTGGAATACATGTTACATAAGCTTGATGTTCACAGACAATTGAGGTTTTATTTGGACAGAACAAAGGAATTTAGGAAATTGGATCAGCTCTTTGTTTCCTATGCTGACAATAAGAAAGGTCTTTCTGTATCCAAAGTTACATTGTCAAAATGGCTATCTGATTGTATAAAATTTGTATATTCTTCAGCTAACCAACCTTTAGAGTGTGAAGTGAAAGCTCATTCTACCAGGGCTGTTTCTACGTCTCTGGCTCACGCAGCCCATTTGCCTTTGGACACCATTTGTGCAGCTACTACTTGGTCCAAACCTCATATGTTTATCACTCATTACAAAGTGGACAGGGCCTTCAGGGACAGGCTTCCTTTGCTTCCACCATTCTCAGGAATGTACTCCCATGAGCCGCCCAGGATTAGGGTGCTTGGGACGCTACCCACATGTAAGAATAAATGGCGAGATTGAACAACTTCACGTAAAGAAGTTATGTTCTTACCATAATGTTCCATGTGAGTTGTTCATCTCGCCTTTGTTCTTACACTCCTTCCCACCTTCCCCCTCTGGGTTCTGGAAGAACGGGTATGACTGATGGTCTGTTTGGTCTGACTAGTGTCCTTCCTTCAGACAGAATATCTCTTAGCTAATTGTAAATAGCTATGTACACATGTACATGTTGTATTTTTGGTGCTTAGCTGTATTTTTTTTTGCTGGGTTCAGCAAACTAGATCTGGGATTGGTAAGAGAGCATCATGGGACAGGGACTGTGCCTCTAGCTACTCAAAGGTCTTGAGCTTGGAAAGTAGCCAACTCGGAGCCGATGGATCGGCCCCGTACCCATGTGTAAGAACAAAGGCGAGATGAACAACTCACATGGAATGTTATGGTAAGAACATAACTTCTTTTTTCTGGGCCAGAAACCACTCCTCCTCTGGTAGATAGGTTACCTAGTGCTTACCACTCCCACTGATAAGCTAGAAGGCTTTTCTCCAACACAGAAGGGCTTGGGGGGCTCTGAAGCTTACCAACAGTCCTGGAAACAGCAAATCTGTGCCTGGATTACACTAGTTATAGGAAAGGCGGGGACCAAACGCAAAATGGGCTTTTAACCAGAAAGTAGAAAGAGATATAAAAACTGCCCAAATGGCCAATGAACTACAATTTCAGGGCCAAAACCCACTCTTCCCATGGTAGATAGGCTACCTAGTGCTTACCACCCCCACTGATAAGCTAGAAGGCTTTTCTCCAACACAGAAGGGCTTGGGGGGCTCAGAAGCTTACCAACAGTCCTGGAAACAGCAAATCTGTACCTGGATTACACTAGTTATAGGAACAAATGGCCAATGAACTACAATTGTAGATAGGCTACCTAGTGCTTACCACTCCCACTGATAATAAGGAGGCTTTGGGGCTCAGAAGCTTACCAACAGTCCTGGATACAGCAAGTCTGTATCTGGACTTGACTAGTTACAGGAAAGACAGGAAACAAGCTTAGAATTTTTTTTTTGTTACAGAAAAGCAGATAAAACAGCAGTAAATACAATTCAAATTGTAGTGCAGGCCAGCACACCCAAGCGTGTAGCAACACTACGGCAAATACAGTTCAAATAAATGCAATTAAATTAACAAATGGCTAAAAAACAAGCGCAGAAGACAGTAAATTAGAAGGCTACTAACAAGCAGTAATAAGTGCAGAGTAAGAGTGACTGAACAGATAGCACGCAGAAGAGCAACTAAGACAGTTACAGTAAGAGCAGATGAATAATATATATATATATATATATATATATATATATATATATATATATATATATATTTTTTTTTTTCTTTTTTTTTGAGGGAAGGAACAGAGCAGGAGTAAGAGGCTACAGGGGTTGTCCTTCCCAAATGCTCTCTTTGTACACAGTAGGAGTGCCTGAAATCAGAATAAGATCTCATTGCACTCAGTTGAGTGAGCAAATGAGATGGGCCCAGAAGGAGTATCCAAATAAAATTTTCTACAAGAGGGGCGAGCTATTTCAAAGCCACCAACATTAATACCAAAACAAGAACAGGGAGGGTGGTTGGGGAACTAACTGTAGAGAGACAGCCACAACTTTAATTGAGTTAATATTCAGTGATAAACACAAATAAATAAATTAAATACAGTACTGTATGCAAAAAAGCAGACAAAAGTGCACTTAAATTCACTTCTACATCCAGCAGATTTCAGGTAGATGTTAGCCGGCCAAAGCTCTGATATTAAGCAGAGATAACTCAAAATGTACCACTTATATAAGGCAAAACAGGATGTCAGTGATGAGTTGAAGCTACCCCCCCACTGCTATTAATGGATACACAGAAATTCCAAAACTACTCTATAGAGAGACAGCCACAAATTCAGTTGAGTTATTATTCAGTGAAATACACAAATAAAAAAATTAAATAAAGTACTATATGCAAAAGAGCAGACAAAAGTGTACTTAAATTCACTTATACGTCCAGCTGATTTCAGGTAGATGTTAGCTGGCCAAATAGGAAGAAGATTAACAACTTGAGATAAAGAAGTTATGTCTTACCATAACGTTCCATCTGAGTTGTTGATCTTCTTCCAGTCATCACACCCTCCCACCATCCCCCACCAAACGCTCCTGGTGGATCTTCTGGGTCCTTGTGGTGTTTCAGGGTTTCTGCGCATAAAATGGCCTTTGTTTCTGTTTTCTTTTATATGTTGCATGCAAACTTGATCTGAGGTAACTGGGAGAAGGGCGTTGTGGGTAGCAGCTTAGCTCGAGAGTTTTTGGTGTATACGAGCTTGGTATTTGGCCGACTTGGTTCTGAGGGCTCAGAACCAAACCCATCAGTGATGACTGGAAGAAGATTAACAACTTAGATGGAACGTTATGGTAAGACATAACTTCTTTTTTTGCTTGCCTGTTACTGTTACGGTGGTGAATTGTCATTTGAACCTTGCCTAAAAAAGGCACTATAGGGGAGGCAAAACCCTTAGCCAGTATCCGGAATCCCAGGGGTGACAGGTGCAGGCCATCTCTGGCAAAGCATCGTGGTCTGTCAACCATGTTGTCCCAGGCAGACAGATACTGGATCCTCTTAGAATGACACCAGAAGCTTAGCCAACTGTTGAAGTCAATCATTTTGTCCTTGTACTGCGGTATCATTCTGGGTGATGGCAGGATGCTACTCAGGGCTAGGGTCATACTTGCCTGGGCTACAAGATCGGAGAGCTCTTCCATGTCTCGTGTCATGTAGTCCAGGGAGTTACATCTCATGTCATTCAGACCAACATGGACAATGACAGAGTCATATTTGTACTTGTTGTGGAGTGACCTGAGTGCATGGGTTATGTGGCGGATCCTGGCACCGACAGGCAGCTGACAGTAACCTTCTCCTTGTTTAGCCTGGTGAGTGAGACATCAGTGTGCCTGACTATAGAGTCACCTATGAGTAGTATGTTGGGTATGTTGTTTTGCCTTATGGGCTGTGGTTTATTGGCACACTGAGTCTGTGGGCTATGTGTCATTTGGGTTGTGTTGAGGGGTGGAGGTTGCTTGCATTTCTGCTTTGGAGGTCTCTGTTGCTTGAGCAGATTATTATTGAGAGCCTCCGCGAATGTTTTTGTGTTTCTATGTGTGGATTTTGGTGGTGTAAGTTTAGTGGGACTATGTAATGAGTGTAGTGTGGTGCAAGTGTTTACCTTCTCCTCTTGACTGTCAAGTTCAGTCTTGGTTGGAGAGAGGTTTACCTCCAGTTTGGCTAGATAAGTGCATCTCTCACAGGTTGTAGTGTTGGGTGGGTTATAGCTAGTATATGAGATAAAATGAAAGTGGGGTTTAAAAATATGGTAGAAATAAAAGAAAAAAAGAGATATGGTTAAGAAGTTACTGTAATTATTTAAAGGGATGGACAAAGGTTAAAGTATTGCAGAATACGGGGAGTTTCACAGAACAAGAAGAGAGATAACTGCTGAGTGCTAAATAGAAAATAAGGATCTGGATAATGGGCAAGAGTGTACAAAGACTGCTGTTAAGCAACTGTTTTTTTTTTTTTTTAATAAAAACTCCAGAGCAAAAAAAAAACTTTTAGTACAATGACTTAGGCAAAAGAAAGTAGAAAGAGGTGTTTGTCAAGCTTAGGGAGCCAGATATCTTGTAGAGGTATTAGAGGTATTTCAGAAATTTTATGGACATTTTTATAAAGTAGAGAAATGCAAAAATGAAAGAGCACAAATGGAAATATTTGTGGAAGACTTAAGTATGGCAAGACTGGAGGGAGATGAGGCTGAACAATTAACAGTTAAGACAGGAGGAGATGAGCTAAAAATGTGCAATCAATTTGTATGAAAGTCTGCAGGAACAGGAGGGAGGAAAATGATTATGATCTGGAAGTTTTTTAACAGTATTTTAAAAGGAGGGGCAGTTCCTGCTTTCTGGAAGAAAGCTGCAGTGTTTGTAATACCTAAAGATGATAAACACCCATCCGACCCAGCTTCATATAGACCCATTTCAATTCTAAACCATGATTATTTATGTCTATAAGAACAAAAATAATAGTAAATGTGTTGCCAAAATTGATGGATATGGACCAATGTGGTTTTGTGGAGGATAAATAAACATTTGATAACATTAATAGAACAATGATAATCCAGAGGGAAGCAGAGTATAAGATAATATCACTGTTGGTGGTGGTCTGCATGCAGAGAAAGTGTTCAATACAGTAAAATTGGATTTTTATGAGTAGGGCAATGGAAGCATTTGCATTCCGTGATGCAATAATAAGGTCAATTAGGAGAATATATATGGGATTGGAGGCAAACAATTAAAATAGGGAGGGTTCATGTCTGACAAGTTGTGTCTGAACAGAGGAGCCAGACAGAGGTGTCCTCTTTCCCCTTTGTTATTTGCTTTATATTTAGAGCAATTTACAAAGAAAGTAAGGGACTCAGAAATTCAAGGATATAGTTGGTATGGTAGTCAAGAAAAAGCAGGCTTTATTTGCAGATTATATTATTTTGTACCTGATAACACCAGAAAATGACATCTCAGCATTGTGGAACATCTTGAGACAATTTCAGGTAATTTTTGGATATAAAATCATATAAAAATATAAAATTGATGAAGATAAAACAAAGCATAGCTGTAAACTATGTACTCACACATGAATTGATCCAGCAATACCCATATTTATAGGGACATGAAAAAATGAAGTATTTATGAGTATAGCTTAAAATGATTCTGCTATTACAGCTAAGGATATGTGGGAAGAGACTAAATAAAAAATAATACAAAAACTGAGGAAAATGGAAGCTCTTGTTTATCGGTATGGACAAAAAGATACAAACAATGACAATGTTTTAGTCCCTTTAGTTTTATATACAGGCCAGACATATTTTATTAACTAGAGGATAAGTTATGGACAGTAATTAATAAAAAGTTAGAGGAATTTATCTGTGAGGGTAAGAAGGCCAGGGTCAAATGGGATAAGATGATTCTTCCAACAGAATAAGGTGGTTTAGGATTACCTGATTTGAATAGATATTTTAGAGCTACACAGTTAAGGCTTATATACATAGTACACCCAGAAAGCTGTAATTCAGCATGGAAAGGGATGATGATGAAATGGTAGAAATTCAAGAAATAAGGAGAAAGTGGGATTTTGAATGCAGATCCTTAAGGAGAATAATGAAGTATCAGAAAGCATTCTAAGTACTAAGCCATCACAAGAATGGATAAAGGAGATTTTGCCAGTAGGAATGACCGCAGTTATGGTTACAGAAAGTACGCAAGAGGGGGCAGGAATTTACTGGAAAAAAAAACTAGCAAAGGAACCAAGGTATTGAGAGCAAATAACTAGATAGGGAAAGGTAATAGAATGGGAAGAGGCTAAGAAGACATTTGGGCTGCAGGCTAGCAACTGTCCTCCTTGTCAGGGATTGTTATTAGAGTGCAGGCAAAGAGAAAGAGATAGGACAATCCTAAGTGAAAGACCTGCTCTGGTAGAGTTTTTAGTTGAATCTAGAACAGAAACTGCTATTTAAAGAGATAATTAATAGGGTATATAAAATATTGCACAATAACAATAGGAATCAATCTGAGGAGGTTAGGAAAGATTCAGAAGAAAGACTGGATAAACATTTCAGAAGGAAAGAGTGGGAGGAAATGTGTATGGCTCCCAACTATGCAACCAGGTCTAGAAGATTTAGGATTTTTGCTTGGAAGTGTTCACACAGGTATTTTTATACCTCAAACATACTCCAAATAACTTTTTCTCAGATAGATTGCAAATGTTGGAGGTGTAATGGGGAAGAAGGAAGTAACTGGGAACACATGTTTTGGGAGTGTAATGAGCTAGCAGACTTCAAGAAGTCTTTAGAGAAATATTGGGTGAACAAATGTATGTAACTAAGGATATGATTTTTTTGAGATGGGATACAATATCTGAGCGAACTGCTCTACAGGAGATACCATCTCTCTAGCAGCCCATCTATCGCTGGAACACCTTGAGAATAAAAACACCTACATGAGGGCACTATTCATCAACTTCAGCTTTGCTTTTAACACGGTCATCCCTCTTCATCTGGTAATGAAGTTACTCCAACTAGGCATAAGCACTCCACTTTGTAAATGGATTGTTGACTTTCTTACAGACAGACCTCAGAACGTGTGTACAGGAAATAACGCCTCAGATTGCATCAACACTGGAGTCCCACAAGGATGTGTACTAAGTCCCTTGCTGTTCACCCTGTTAATAAATGATTGTACAGCCAGGTACAATACAAACCACATCATCAAGTTTGCTGATGACACAATGGTGGTGGACCTAATCAGTAACAATGATGAAACAATGTATAAAGATGAGGTGGAACAACTGACTACCTGGTGTGGAAATAACAACTTAGCACTAAACATGAACAAGACAAAATAGATAATTTTGAACTACAGGAAAAATTGCAAGGAATATTCTCCCCTAACCATCAATGGGGAAAGAGTGAGAAGCATGAAGTTTCTGGGAGTGCACATTGATAAGGACTTGTCTTGGAACACTAATACAAATGTCATAGTCAAGAAAGTGCACAAGAGATTGTACATTTTAAGAAGGCCGAGGAGAGTGAATCTATCATTGACAGTTCTCACTACCTTCTAGAGAGGTACTATAGAAAGCATCCGGATGAACAACCTCATAGTATGGTGTGGAAGCTGCTCTACCTCTGAGAGCAAATACCTCCAGAGAGTGGTGAAGACAGCCAAGAGAATCCTCAAGACCATCTTACCATGAATCCATGATTTGTACTTATCCAGATGTCTCAGCAGGGCCAGAGGAATAATTAAAGGCTGTACTCACCCTGCTTACAAACTGTTCCTACATCTATCATAAGGAAAGCACTTCTGAAGCATACGTTGTAGAACTATGAGATTCAGCTGTCTTCTTTCAGTGCAATACATGTTGCAAATTTATAAATTAACCATAGTGCAATACTCTAAGGTCCATAATACAATACTCTAATGTTCAGAGTGCAATATCAAATGTCTCTTTCTGTGCAAGGATCAATGCAATGTCTTAATCAAGCACCTGTGCAATACTAAAGTCTCATGCAAGTAAGTGTTTACTGCGAAAAGTGTTAAAATGTGTTTCTAATTATGTGCAGTTTTAGTCTGTCTACCTGCATGTCCATGATGTACTAGCTAGGTGTTATATGTGTAAATGTCTGTGAAAATAGTCTGTATGTTGTATGCACATTTAGTCCAGAGACATGGAATTTCATTCAGTTTTTGCACTGTGTGATTTCTGAATGACAGTAAAGTTTGCTTTGACTTTGACTTTGAATTGCCTAGATGCAGTTCATAGGTTCATAAGTAGGTACTAGGCTATTGGCCCAAGGGCCTAAGTAAGCTTAGCCAACAAGGTTCCCTGGTTTACGCCACCCAAGAAAGTTATTTTCCTGTTGCCCCTGTCGAGCAGAGCCACAGAAGTGATCCCCAGGGTGTATTTCCTATTTCCCATCCACTCATCAAGATTTTTCTTGAAGAGTGCTAATGAGGAACTTTACTTGACATAGATGGGTAGCTTGTTCCAGAGTATGGGAAGTCTCTGGGACAGGAATCTATCCCTTCAGCATGTCCTGTTTATTGTGGTGTCAAGGTTTAGGTCCCTAGAACATGTAGCTCGGAGGGATTGAGATTTCTTTAGGTGCAGCAGGTCCAACAGCTGTGGGTTTGACATAGCTTTATATGTTAGGCAGAGATCACCTTGGAGTAGGCAATATGCTACGGAGTAAAGCTGGAGTTTTTTTGAGATGGTCAGTGTAGGGCATATGTTTGAGGTCAGTAATCATCTTTGTGAGGTACTTCTGTGGCCTTTCCAGCTGCTGCAGAAGTCTTGTGAGGTACATTCCAAAAGGGGCTTTGTACTCTATAATGGGTCCAGTGAATGTCGAGTACAGGGGAACAATGACCTCTTTTTCCTGGCTGAGAACCCTTTTGTGATGAGGTGTGCCACATAGAAGGATTTCCTGACTACTGTGGCAATGAGATTATCAAAGGAGAGACTACTGTCCACCTGAGTCCCAAGGTCTCCTTTCACACATTCAGTGTTAAGTAGACTGCCACCTATGTAGTAGTTCATGGGTACAGAGTTTTTACCAAAGGGGATGACAGTGCACTTTTTGGCATTGAGCCTGAAGCCATGGCTCTGACACCAGGCATCTGTCTCAGGGAGGCCTTTCTGTAGGATGTCCACATCATTTGGGGACACGACTATGGCTCCTAGATTGCAGTCATCTGAAAACTTTGTTAGCCAAAGGCCTTCTGTGTTAGCCTGTACCTCAGAGAAGTAGATATCAAACAGGAGAGGTCCCAGGACTGAACCCTGTGGTACTCCACTTGTCACTGGTTTGAAGTCAGATTTGGAGTCTGCAACTTTTACAGTGTGGGTTGTGTCAGTGAGCCAGTTGGCAACCCATCTTGTGACATAGAGATTTATACCTAGTTTAGCTATAATTCCAGAATGTGGGGATGGTGACCTTGGCGAGGTCAAGATAGGCTAAGTGAACCATCTTACCCTTGTCTACGGCTTTGGTGATTGCCTCAAATAAGGTGATCAGGTTCAGAAGGCATGATCTGTCTTTCACAAACCCAAACTGGGTGGGGTCTAGAGTTTGGAGGTTACCACTGTCTTTGTTTATGAGTTCCATGATGATACATTCCATGGCCTTACAGACCAGGCTTGTCAGGCTAATAGGGTGATAGTTCCCGGGATCAGTGGTGGCTCCCCCTTTGTGGAGTGGGATAACTGTTGCTGTGCACCATTCAGTGGGCACAATGCCTGAAGTGAGGCTATGATTGAACATGGTGCTTAGGTGGGGAGCCAGTTCATTCTGAAGTCTGTAAAACGCAGCCTGGGATGTTGTCCGGTCCCATGGATGCTGTGTTTTTGGCTTTAGAGAGTGCAGCTTTTACCTGCGTAATTGTGATTACAGGGACTCTGCATTCTTTCTCTATAGATATGGGCCCTTTAGGTGGTGAGAGGGGGGTAAAGTTAGTACTGAACCTATCTGCCAAGATGTTGGCAATATCAGTTGGTTCTGTAATTTTCGTGCCATTGTGCTGTAACTCAGAGCAGATCTGGGTGTTGCCATTGAGATTCCTGACATAGCTATAGAATGCTTTGTGGTTGTCCTTAGAATCAGTGGCAATTTTGTTTTCATAGCTAGCTTTGGAGGATCTTATAAGGGATCTTAGCTTCTTATTGAGGCTGACCAGGGATCTCCTCCATTCATGGGATTTTACTCTCTTTTGCAACAGTTTCTTCCTTCTGTTGTAGAGTTTATTGATAGTAGGGGACCACCAGATTGGCTTCCTTGTTTTGGAGGATCGCGTCTTGATTCTGTTCAGGATAGCATGATCCATGCACTCATGTAAGTGCTTATAGAGTGCATGTGTGTAGGATTCAGCAGTCGTAACTTTATTGTCCATCTGCAAGGGTGTCATGAAGTTCGCCATTTTGTCTTAAGAAGCATGAAGTTGGCTTTGGAGAAATATTTTACCATGGTTTCCTTAATGAGGGGTGGGGGTGGGATGTGGCTATCTAGGGTGATTAGCTTATGGTCGGATATGACCAACGAAGAGTTGACTTCAGGTGTGGAACAATGGTCACATGTTGGTAATGACTAGGTCTAGGATATTGTTGCCCCTGGTAGGGGTGTGGATAAGTTGATCCAGGGCATTGGAATTTATCAATTCCAGAGAGCGTTGAGCGAAAGAGTTGGTACATGAATAGTTTTCCCAGTTAATGGTGGGGTAGTTGAAATTGCTCATTATTAGGGTGTTTGGTTCAACCCTGATATTTTCCAGTATATCAAGAAAAGTGGAGTGGGAATCCTGGGGCTTGGTGGGGGAACTGTAGCAAACTACAATTTGGATTTCAGTTTTGCCCAGAGTTAGTTGCACTTGGATAACCTCGGATGCATTATGCTGAGCAACTAGCCTGAAGGTGTGGATATCCTTAATGAATATGGACACACCTCTGCCTTTGGTGTTCCGTTCCAGGTTAGATGACCGAAAAGTGTGGTATGAGTTATAGCCTGGTAATGCAGGGGTGCACTCTGGAACCTTGAACCAGGTCTCAGTCACTGCACAGATATCAATGTTCTCCATTTTAAGGAGTGCCTCAAGGGAGTGCATTTTGAGATTTAGACTTCTAACATTGAGTAGCATTACCCTCAGTTTTTGCTTGCCTGTTGCTGTTATGGTAGTGAATTTGTCATTTGAACCTTGCCTAAAAAAGGCACTATGGGGTGGTAAAAGCCTTAGCCAGTATCTGGAATCCCAGGGGTAACAGGTGCGGGCCATCTCTGGCAAAGCATCATGGTCTGTTGACCATGTCATCCCAGGCAGACAGATACTGGATCCCCTTAGAATGACACCAGAAGTTTAGCCAATTGTTGAAGTCAATCATTTTTTCCTTGTACTGTGGTATCATTCTGGATGATGGCAGGATGCTACTCAGGGATAGGGTCATACCTGCCTGCCCAGGCCTATCTAAACTTAATTCTGGTAGTTGCCAAAAAGCAGTTACTAGAAAATGGAAAGCAATGTCTAAACCAACTGCATTTGAAGTACTGAATATTGTAACAGAGATAAATCAACTGGAAGTGGGATCTTTGGAAAAGGTCGGAACAAATTACATAGAAAGAAATGGAAATTGTGGGAACAATATATGCTTAATAATGGTTTGGAGGAGGAGTGAGATTTGAGGGAAGGCTGGAGTTATTCTGAAAAAACAGTTACCATCAATCTTTTTAAATTCATGCATATTATCCAGGTAGTCCCTTATTTACTCATTAGGACTCAGCAGTTGCAAGTCTTCTTGTTCTGTGAGATTCCCCATATTCTGCAATATGATACAATTTCTGTCTAGCTCAGTTGTTGTAGAATGGGGAATAGTATGCAGATTCTGTTTATGTTCCAACTACTGAATTCATATCTTCCATACCAAACATTTTCATAAATTTCTTCAACAATCCACCCTCTTTTGTTATATTTCCCTTCTACGCCCCCGATATATCCTCACTGTTGCAAATTAATATTCAGTCCTCACTTACAATTTATATTCTCTGCTGAAAGCTGATTTATTTCTCCCAGAATTTTCTGAAGTTCTATTATAGAATACATTATCTTCCACCCTTGCCAGTAGCCCCTTACCACTAAAAATTTACCATTATCTTTTTTCCCCTCTTCTATCAGTATTGGAGCTCCTCTAACAATTAATATAAGTTCTCCCCTTTTCCTTTGTGTCAAATATTCTGCTGAATATCCGTCCTTAAATCCTTTTTATATCAAATTCACATGCTCATTTCTTTCCAACTGTGTCTCCTGTAGCATAGTTATTTGCACTCTCCATTTCCTAATATAGTTCGCTACTCTTTCTTTTTTGTATATACCTGTGCAACTATTCAAATTCCAAGATAATATGGAAAGCATTGACATTATGATAAGAATTTATTGCTCCCACCCATTATGTATAACCGATTTTTTAAATGTATATTTTCAGATTTTGTTTTACATTCATACACTAATGTTTGACAGGTTGATTTTATATACAGTTGTTTCTTGTCATGTCCATTTGAACCTATGTCACATCTTGCAAGACTTTTTTGTTTTAAAGAAAACCCTCAAACAAAAAAATATATATACTCTCAGAATACCCCCACAACTTGTTAATGTAATACAGATGCAAAAAAAACCTATGTGTTTATTCAAATAATGTTTAACCCTCCTAATCGGAACAATTGTCCCAGACTGACAGCTATACTCATGGGCTTTAATTGACCTATAATTAAGGTTATCTATGGTAAGACACATGGTGCAGCCCATGCTTCTACTTACAATAAGTGCTGTTTTTTTTTTTTTTGGTTTTCTTATCTTTATTCCTCTCCCAGATGTAGAAAACATTAACTTTTAGTCTTAAAAACATATTGCCATCTTATCAGCTTGTTTCATTAAAAACATAAGAACCAGATACAGAGTTGCCTTCAGCTACAAGCTTCTCGTGGTATACTGTGAGCATTTGTTTGTTAAAGGAAAATGTTTCATTTCATTCAGTATTCTCTTATTTATATGCTTCCACTTAAAATGTGTTGTTAGATCAAGCCAAGGGCCTTAATCAGCCATTCCCTAGTTCAAATGTAAGATGAACATATCAACTCTGTATCAGCTCTACTTATATCATGATATGTTTACTTTTATACCCTATCCCCCACATCAACAACCTAAGATTACAGCCTATTATCTTAAACAAGCTTTTGCCCAGGCTTTCTTCTCTTTTTACTTTGCAATGCCTACATTTTTAAAACTAAAAAGAAGAAAAAAAGGCACCCATTTACTTTATTATCCTTGTAACAGACAAATAAAATGAAACTGCTTTACTATGTAACATACAATTTATGCCATGAAATGTTTCATAAAAATACTGTAAAGAACAAAAATAGTTTTACATACAGTTAATTCTTTCTCTCCTCCTCCCTTTCCTTTAATGTTCTTTCAAATATTAATGACATGAAGTAGGACAAATGCTTTGGAGTGCCCTACAAGTTTAAAAAAATCGAAAAAAAGTCCAATATTTTCATTTTTTTCTTGTTCAGCTATATTTCACAAATGTAATTGATACTTTGTAATCCCGCATTTATTCATTATTTTCCAAGTTGCTGGTTTTCTTCTTGTTGATCTCCACCTCCCAACTCCAGTCTCTGGTTCATTTCCAATGTAGTCCTAGTTCTAGACTATTCGTGTGCTTTTCTATGTTTCTCAAATATTTTTTCATTGGAACATTTGAAAATGTTTCAGTGCAAAGTCTCTCTATTAGCTTTATTATCAGAAGAATAAGAAGCAGAGTCCCCTTCTGTTTGATAGCTCACTTTTTTGGCCAAGCTTTTGTATTTCCTCCTTAGCCTGTTCTGCATCAAAAATTAATTTGATCCTCCAGGAAAAAAAAAGTATTCTTAAGATTGCTTGATACAACAGCTAGAATCTTACACCTGCCTCTTAACATTCCCTGATTGCTGGAATAAATTTGCTCCTCTTCTGCTTGGTGCACAGTGAGTAATCACTTTCCACAAACACACCACTGTCTCCAACTTTTAATTTTTTGCCTTCCTGCCGCAGTTTTATAAGAATCAACTGTTTCTCCTGGTAGGATTGCATCTAAACTAATACAGGTCTTGGCTGCTTTCATGTTGCCAGTCTGGACCATACATACAATGTGCCCTTTTAGATAAAATTTCCTGCTGTGGAATACCAGTCCAGTTACTTATTTGTGCTTCAGAAAATTAATGCAGTCTGCTCCTTCCAGCTTCTCTGGTATAGAAGAAAATCTCAGGTTTTCTTGCCTGCTCTTTCCTCTATCTCTACCATTTTTTGAAATAGCTCTCCTTGAGCAGTTTCATAGTTAGCTAACCTTTTTTTTCATTTCAACTACTGATTGTTGCAGTTTTATTAGCACATCTAAGTATCTGTTTAAAGCTTCTTCCATTTTTCTAGCCTTGTGTTATTTGAGTTGAAATACACCTTCAATATTTCATTTATTTTAATCAGCTCTGAGTAAGTTTGACTTATCTTTTCCTGTAGATTACTAGATGTTTTGCACCAAAGCTGGAGCTTGAATTGAACAGCTGCAGGATTCTTTCCAGTCAGTGTCTTTGTCTCACCTTTCATGGTTGATTTTCTTTCAAGTTCTCCAAATTTCATCTTTGCTGGCATCCAGGCAGTGCAATTACTAGCTAGTAACTGAAATATACCCAAAAAGACAAATCCACTGCTTCATTTTTCTGAGTTTCTGTTTCCAAACTGGGAGAGCTGAAATTAAGCTGTTATTTCAGTGTGCAGCCATCTTTAAAGTCCAGGGCCTAGTTCATTTTATGATTTTTTTTGTACACATATAATGAATATCAGACCTAATTTGTTTTAAGAATTTTTTACACATCAAATGAACATTGAGTCTAATTAATTTTAAGATTTTTTTGTTCACATATAATGAACAGTGAGCTTAGTTCATTTTAAGATTTCTTGACACGTATTGTGAACATTGAGCCAAGCAGCATGAACAGTATCCCAGCTACCTCAGTGAAGTAGTAAAAAACAAGTATGCTGCCTTTTGTCCCTGGACAGTAATTGTCTTAATGTCATTACATTGTATCTTTTTCTTTTCCCAAATAAAACCTCATTTCGTCTTCTTTTGACTGCATCATTACACTCTAGCCTTTCTTACCCCTCTGTTCCTTACATTCCAGAGTAGATACCAGGACATAAAACAACAAACCAGTGACCACCAAATCTTTTATTACTCTTGCTTCTGACGTCTCGGCCACAAGCCTTCAAGGAAGATAAAAACTGAGAAAAAAACACATGTATATATACCATGACTAATAATTCAATAAAACAATTAATACATCAGTTAGAAGAATTTAGAATCCTTAAAGCAGTAAAGCTACAAACTACAATAAAACTCTTCAATTGAATTCTGAATTCATGCCCTTCGGGTATATATACATGTGTTTTTTTCTCAGTTTTTATCTTCCTTGAGATGTCAGAAGCAAGAGTAATAAAATATTTGGTGGTCACTGGTTTGTTGTTTTATATCATTTTGTGTTATTATTTTCTTGTGGTTTGCTAGATACCAGGACAACCTAACCTCGTCCTTTTATAGAAAATACTTCTCTCCCTACCTATCCGCTTCCAGCTTTCAGAATCCACCATCACTGAATCACCTAATCTCCTGCAACTTCTTTTTTCCTTCTTCATTGCTACTTCCCCGCTAACTGACATCTATAAAATACAGATTCATGCACTTAATTATGTTACTCTTCAGCCTGTCTATTCTTCTCCTCCTAATGTGCCATCTTTCACCCTACCATGACTCAATAATGTCTTGCAACATCTGTCCATCTCTATCCCAACCACCTATCCATACTTTCTCTTTACACTCTCCACACATTACACCAGACCTATTTAATGTTGCCCCTCACCTTTATTCCAAATATAGACTGAATAACTGCACTTCAACTCAAACCAAAACAAAATTAAGTGCTAGATTCCTCTCCAAAAAGTAAGTATGCATAATTCCCTAATATACAAAAATCCTTCTAGGGTGAGATATACACCCTAATCCTGGTCCCACCTATCAAAATGAACAGAAAAATAATTAATTCTCACCCACATACTTCTCTAACCCAACAGCAGCTAATCCCCAACCCTGATGATCTAATTTTTGCTGCAATAAATGTTAGAAGTGTAATAAATAAACCTACTGAACTACATGCCTGGTTTACCTAACATAAGCCTGATGTTCTCACTGTAACTGAAACCTGGCTTAAACCCAGCATGAACAATGCCAAAGTTATGCCTCATGGCTATAATATCATCCATAAAATACCTGTTGGTGGTGGTATTGTTTTAATATTTCCTAACACCTACCACATTTCCCCTTACAGCAAACCAACACCAAAATTCAGTTCAGCAGAGCTTCTTATTGCTTTCCTCAAAATAAACAATTATAAACAAACATGTATGACTGTCCTTTACATCCCTCCTGGTGACAATACAGCTATACTGCAAGATATCCTACATTGGATATCCATAACACTTCCACAAGAAAAAAATATTACTAGGTGATGTGAATGTCAATTGGTTAGACACAATTAATTAACAGCCCCACACATTACAACAAGACTTCAATTTCTCTCTTAGACTGGATCCTAGTATCAGACCCTAGCAAATATTCAACCACTGGTACAATGTCAGGTTTCCTCAGTGATCATCTCCCAATCTATACAACCAGACATCTCATACATCCAGTTAAACAGCATATTTATAAAACAACACTTAACCTTTCCAAGTTTAACCCAGAAACGTCCATTACTACATTATCATCTGTTACATGGAGCCTCCTAAAAATCATCCTCTCAGCCGATGCTGTAATTGAATTCAATACAGCTTTTCTAAATATCCTAAATAGCCCTGCACCACCAAGAAGGAAGAGACTGAAAACTAATAATGCAAACTGGCTATCCAAAAAGAGTAGAATGCTAATGTAGGGTAGGGAAAAGTATGGCAAAAATATAAAACACCTCAATATCTTGAAAACTTTAGAATGCTTTGCAATCTTACTAATAAGCAAATAAACAAGACATTATACTATGATAACCTTCAGCATAATATTAAATACAACCCTAAAAAATGTTGGAAATCCATGAAAGAAATTTTACATCACAGCCAAAAATTCAACCCACAACCTTGTCTTGATATCTCTCCACTTGAAACTGCAATACAGTTCAACTCTTATTTTAGAAATAGTACAGCATCTCTAATTAAGGATTCTTCAACATCTAATCCCAACCCTGCCCAACAGCCACATATCAATCACCACATCCACTGTCACCTACAAACCTGTGCCGACATCCTATATAAAACTACTCTTAGACAAACTTAAACTGTGCTCTGCTTCAGCTGATGACCTTCCAAGTGAGTACCTAAAAATAACAGCAAATAGCATTGTCTATCCTGTCTCAGTCCGTGTAAATAGGTCATCTGGGAATTCCATGTTCCCTCTCTATGGAACAAGTCACACATTATCCCTCTGCACAAAGAAGGAAATTCAACAGATATTAATAAATTTAGACCTATAACAGTCGTATCTCCCCTCAACAAAATACTTGAAAAAATGTATTCAAAAAGAATTGCTAGACTATCTCCTGCAGGAATAACTCCTATCCCTACACAATATGGCTTCCATTCTTCCCATAGTACTAGCCCTGCCCTTCTAACCTTTACTGTCAATAAACTGAAGATAATGGCAAACTAGTCTCTTCTTTATTTATAGACATGTCTAAAGCCTTCAACACAGTTTGTCACGGAAAACTTCTACTTCAAATATCCTCACTAGATCTGTCTCAGCCCACCACTTTGTGGTTCAAAAACTACCTGTCCAATAGGTATCAGTCAGTAAAATGGCACTCCATGCTCTCTCCTTACCTCCCAGTCACCACTAGTGTACCACAAGGCTCTATCCTTGGCCCTCTCCTCTTTAACATTTTCACTAACACCCTCTATAGATCCATATAACAGGCCACCCTAATACAATACACAGATGATTCCACTCTCATTTGCACATCTGACAATATGTTGCACCTCCAAAAAACTACTCAGGAAGCTTTAACAGCCACTGAAACATGACTTCGTAACTCAAAACTCATGTTCAGCCCAAAAATGACCAAACTACTAATTTTTTCCCCAAATCCCTCTGTCATGAAAAAACAAAATTTAAAGTCCTCTCTCTTTGATAATACAACCATTGAAGTCACTTCTCATAGCAAACTATAGTGGATGATAATCTTACATTGGACCTGCATATACAAAATTGCAAAAGAAAAACTCATCAAAAACTAGGGCTGCTTTACAGAGCCAAAACCTTTCTCACTGATGCAACTAAAACTACACTTGTCACTACTTATCTCCTCCCCACTCTTCATTATGGTGCTCCCATCCTTACTAACCTCCAGGATTCACAAAAATTAAAACTTGAACAATGTATAACAAAGTTGCTAAATTTGCAGCACACACCCCTTCCAGAACCCACCACTGTAGCACTGAAAAGCCTAAATTGGTTAGAACTGCCACATCAACTAACATATACACAGCTTCCTACCACCTATAAAGTTATCCGGCATCCATCGGACTGTCCAGCACTAAAAAACATTCTACTCAACTATGTTCCCAGTCAGCCATTGTGATCCAGTGATCAAAAACCCATGTCTGTCTCTCTACAAACCTAGCAAATCTGCTAGGCATGGTCTGTACTTGTACAAAGTTGCTAAGGCCTGGAATTCCTTACCTGTATCCATCAGGTCTATACCCTCCCTGCCAGCTTACAAAACCACTCTGAAAGATTTCCTAGCTAAAGTCTGGCTCTGTTCTTGCTCAAAACCAGGATAAACTATATCCCTAAATGTGAGCAAGTACCTTTTCTTTCCTTATACTTCCTTATTCTCCCTTCTTCACTTACTTCCTTACTACTATCAAATTATCTTGCATGACATTCTCTCTAAGTATACCATAAGCCTGTTTTTCCCTCACTTCATATTGCAATTCCTAATTCTGTTAGTTTGTAGAGAAATTAAAGGTGAGTTAGTCTATCTAAAATTTCTCTAAATATTAAATGATTGTCATATACCTTGTTTAGATCCTTAACCAATGTTTTTGTATTATGTCTAATTTGTTATAATTATTTAAACTGCAGATGCTTTTGTTTTATTTTTGAAGATTGTAAAATTATTGTGCTTAAAATGTTTTGTAATAATTTGGAGCTTTTTTTCTCCAAGCCTCCATTTAAAATAAACTTCTACCCAGTCAGACTTTCCCGGTAACCAAATGTCAATAAATAACTAAATAAATTACATGAATGTTTGCCACTTATGTTTCGCAGATCTCTGCATTCAGGTAGAACCTTCATATTTATGTATTTATTTATTTAATGTTAGGGTTGGTGGTTTAACAGTGTAGCAGTTGTTAGTACATTGCTGCTTTTATCAGTGTATTGCTAGGCTATGGGAAGCAGAAGTTACACACACACACACACACACACACACACACACACACACACACACACACACACACACACACACACTTGGCCACAAACTTCAACACGCCCGTTAGGAGAGAGGAAGTCTAAACTACAGCCCTGCACAGTGTGTAATAACGTGATGCAGAAGGTAAAGAATGAAATACAGTACATTGTTAAATCTTTCCCATTTTATAAATTTATGGTACTGACCCCTTCTCTACCAGGCAGCAAGTCTCACGAGACACATCTAGTAAAAGTTTAATGAAATATAGTTTTTCACTTTCACTGAACTACTTATCTTGAAATGTCAAGCCCTGACAGAGTGTATAGACAGAAAAGAGCATGAAAACAAATGGTGTGAGTTCTTGTCAAAAACATATGGCAGAGCAAACTGATAGGTATTCTTTGCCATTGTAATCAACACAGTCGCCATGGAAGCACAAGTGGATTTACTGTACACTGACTACAGCAAGGCTTTGCTACACAAAAAATGCCAAGCATATTGGAATATCAGTTAACAGTGAAATATTTAAATAACTTCCTAGGAAGGGAGATAGGAGACAGCCGGAAGTGGTAGTGCTAAATTGGATCATCCTGCGTGAGAAGATAACCATAGCAAAGGTGTCACATGGTTAATTACAGAATGTCTTTTTTTGTAGTGGTTTTCTTAACTGCTCTGTCACAAGATTCCTTACCTTCTCAAATATCCTGCTCATATTCACTTCTTTAGTGGTCCTTTGGGACTGAAACATGGACAGTCAGATGCACAATTGTTATTTTTTTGGATATACAGATATATGGTCACTTAAATAAAATTTTGGTGAGTGGTGTTTCAATTAACACAGTCTATTGGAAAGCATTTTATTGAACAAACATAATGCTGAAAAAGTACTACTTTCTGTGATGATATACTCATAAAGGTAAAATCTCCCTGAATCAAACCTGTAATAATATATTTAACTGTGAGGTCACTTGAACAAGGAGAATGGGGACATTTCCCTTATGTGACATGGTCAGAGAAATGTTTACTGATTGAGTTACGTTTGATGAATTCTGAAATTGCTGAACCTTTGAAATTGGTGAATTGTTGTCTTAACAACTATAATCACTACATCATAAATAGCAATATGTATTTATCATAGAGTTCAGGCACAGACTGAAACACTAATGCAAGATCCAGACTTTTAGACACTGCTTGAAATCATTAGTGTATCACAAAGCTTCCTTTCTTAAAAATAAAGCAACTGCTTTTTAACTCTGGTTAAGGCTATAATCCACATCACACCGCACACTAATAATAACAGTGTCACTTAAACATGGAACAAGAAACCACTGTTCAGGAACAGTCCTCTACATAAACACCATAATGCATTTACATTTCCGGTATAGCCTTTATCTTTTAGATTTACAGCACACTTTAAGTTGATTGGTCTTTGACAAGATTATAATAGTGACAAAATGAGCAGTTGCTCAGGACCAGCAGCTTCAGGGGGACCCATAGTCAGCAATTTGAAATCATTCCATTTGCACCTATAGCATGAGCTAATACAAAAAAAACAAAAAAACCCCAAAACAGTCTGTCTCTAATGTACAGCAAATGCAGGCTCCATACATTACAAGAAGTAGCCAGCAGGTAGCACATAGCACAACAGTGCGTGGCCCAAGAAGTAGTAGCGAGAATGGAAATCTAATGGTTTGCTTTTGTTGAATGAGGTTGTGAGTCTGTTTAGTACTGTTTGTAGTACAGGAGGTTTCAGCAGCATGGCAGGTCAGCTTATCACGAGTGAGAAAGAATCACAATGAACAGATTTAGCTGCACAGTAGAAAAGGTGCAGGTGCTGCAGGTGAGCTCTCCCTTGTACAAGTAAATGTGTATATGTGTGTGTGTGTGTGTGTGTGTGTGTGTGTCTGTATGTCTGAGAGTTGTTGTTAAAACAGATTTATTTTACCATCAAAGGAGCAGTGTCTAGTTAAGTGACTTGCTCAGAGTCACACAGTAGGTAAAGGGAGGTAGAAATAAATCAAAGCATAACACCTTAACTACAGGAAGCAGCTCATTTAGAGCTGTTGCACTAACTGCCAGACACTCACGCACATCATTTTCTGATAAATCTTTGAAGGTTAAAAGTCACTGAGGTTTACAGTCAAGTCAATGATACCAGTTGTCAGAGTCCTGCGTGATATTAATTCACTGCTTCTTGTAGTCAGAAGTGCAAAGTTTGAACCCTTTCACCTTCATTTGCCTACTGCTTGTCTTTGAGAAAACTGCAATTGATGGTCAGACTTGTGTGTGTCTTTATAAATACCTGGTTCCTGCATCACACTATTCCACATGTAACTAAAGATTTAGCACAGGGGGTTAATGCTGCTGCTTTCTGTGTTGGGGTGAGGGACTTGAATCCTTTGTCTCCCTTTTTATTTTAGTCTGGCAGTTGGCAGAGAGGGTTAAGCCTGTGAGCTATAGTTCCTGTGGTACAGGGTTTGATTCTCTCAGTCCTTATTTGCCTACAGTGTGACCTTGAGTAACTCATTTAACCAGCCAATGCTTTGAGATATTGCCATTAGTGGTCACCTGGACTACAAGCTTAATAAGTACCTATGAACCAGAGCAGTTATGGTATAAAGGAAGTACTTTGATTGTAATAAACAGCAGCATCATCATATGAGCCACATTCTTTGGGTATGATCCTTGGTGTCCTTGTCTTGATGAATATTGACAGCGTATTTATTATTTAGTCATGAATATATTAGACAGCATGAAGTCTATGAGTTTAAAGTTAATATTTTTTATAAATGCATTTTTAAATTATCTTGCTTTTTGCAGGTGCACAGATGTGAATGTGCTGTGTTTGGCTTGCAATAGTTTGTCTAGTACTTAGTGCAAATAAGTAAGGCTATGAACTGTTAAGAAGTTCCTTCCTGTAGCACAGGTATGATTCTCTCAGCCTCAGTTTGTTTTCTGTGTGACTCTGACCAAGTTAATTCACTAGTCATTACTCCGTGCCTGCTCCTTTAAGGGAACACTTGTGTCTAGTGGGTTGTCCCAGGATATTTGCTAGTTTTACTAGAAAAAAAATTGTCCCAGTCAGCAAAAAATTCCAAATAAATGAATAATAATCCAAAAACCAAGGAACTCAAAAATATTCAAACTGTGTAAAAGACAATATGTTTATTTGCAGAGCTTTTGAGATGACTCTTTTTTAAAGCTTTAAACAACTATAAAATGTTCAATACCAGTTTATACATCACAGTTAACACCAATTAACCAATCAGAATGCAACCACAATAGTTCCAATAAGCCAATAAAACAAATTCATTAAACATATTTATTAAATACAATTTATTAAGTACAGGGACTCTCTCTTCTTTAAAACAGGTTTGATACTAACAGTTTCATTTAGCCCCAGATGGGCAACTGTATGAAAATAATTGATCCATCTATATTCAATACATTTACTATTAAGAACTATGACTGCTCTACTAGGGCTTTTATTCACAATCTTTATCACCCTAAAAGTAAATCTGTGTGGCTCTTGCATATCATTATAAGTTTTGATAAGGGATTATTGTCATTTTTTCTATGTATATCAGAGAGATGTTCAACAATATGTTCTTTCAACATCCTGTTAGATTTGCCAGTATAAAAACAAGGACATTGTTCACAGGTAGCTAAATATACAATGTTATTAGTTTCACATGTTGCAAAGCAACAAAAAAAATCTTTTTTGTAACTGGTTGTCTAAATTCATTATTTTTGTTGATATATTTACATAATTGACAGTCATAACAGGGAACTGTACCCTTGGTTACAGTATAAATTTTTAGGTTGTATATTTAAATCTTTAAAACAAAGCTGCTGTCTCAGATTCTCCTCTTTTTTATACACAAAGCTAGGTTGTTTTCCTATAACCTCCTTAATCATGTCAGAAGAACACAGAATGGACCAATTATCCATGATAATATTTTTTATCTTACTAGTATGTGTGTTATACTTAATACAATACATGACTTTAGATTTAAAATTAGATGGTGCTTTTAGTTGTCCATCATTTATCTGTTCTGAGAAATAAGGTTTGGCTACACTCTCTCTTCCAACACCTTTTTTATTATTATCTAAAATCTCCATTTTATATCCTCTGTCATGAAATTCAGAATGCATCTCATTAATCTGTATAAGGCAATCATCCTTATTAGTATTTAACCTACTAGCAGTGAGAAATTGATTATGAACTATACCATTATATAGGTGACAAGGATGTGTACTATTCCCATGTAGAAATCGTGATGTTTGTACTGTTTTTCTAAAAATCCGAGTACCTATTTTACCATCCTGTAAAAAGATATTAATATCTAAAAAGCTGATATTAAAAGTAGATATTACAGACTTAAAACTTAAAAAAAAAAATAGCAGTTGAATGTAAATATACAATAAATTCCTGTAAAGATTCTAAACTGCCATGCCAAATGAGATATATATCATCAACAAAATGTTTATAAAATGTCACATTGTTAAAATATATGTTATTAGTGTTAAAAGTATATTCTTCTTCCCACATAGATAACGCTATGGTCGCATAAGTGTTATCTACTGAGGTATCCATCATAACCCCCTTGACCCGATGGTAATATTTTTCATTAAATAAAAATACATTATTGCATAAAACCAGATCCAGCAACAAACATGGAGTTTCTATTTGACAGGTAGATGTATCAGCAAACTTACATAAATGTTGTCTTACAGCTTGTATGCTGTATTTATTTGGGATGACAGTAAACAGGGAATTAGCATCCAAAGTTACAAACATAAGTTATCCAACATTTATATATTCACATGTTTGTCTTAACATCTGATTACCATAAGTATAATTTAGAAATAAAATCTCTTTAACAAAGGTCAACACTGATCTTAATTTTTTTTCTGAATAGACTAAAACAAACTGTGTAACCCATCTAGAGCCTGAGACTATAGGTCTCATCAGGGGAGAAATAATACTTTTATGGATCTTAGGTAATCCATAAATTACAAGCATAACTGGATTCAAAAGATCCATAAACATATAGTCAGTTAAAGTTATTGAATCAATGACTTGTAGGTCATACAAATGAGCTTTAAATCTGTAAATCAGTTGTTGTACAAACAGAGAATCTACAACATGAAAGGTTCTAGTATCTGATAATAACTGCAACATACATTCACAATAATTCTGCTTGTCCATAATCACACCTTATCCATTTGTTTAATAATAATTTAATTATTGCTTTCTAGTTGCTTCAGAGCTAGGAATTCATCATTAGTAAGATTATAGTACTTAATAGGATCGTTAGTATAGAAAAGATAATCCCCTGGAGTCACAAAAGCTTGCACGGAGTGCAAGAAGAGTGTAGGAGCTCACGCCGGCAATATATCTGCCGTGCGATCCAGGAACAGCCGGCAGGGGCGTGCACGAGAGCTGGTAAAGCTAGTCTTGCACAGACAGCATCATGGTATGCAAATTACCCCATTTGCTGGTGAAAGCCATGCAAATGAGGTAAATTTGTGATCCAGCAAACACTAACCTGTCTGTGGAAGATTAGTGTTACCTGCAGAAATGTACTCCATTGGTAACAGAGTACATTTCTGCAAATAGCTAAACGGAGCTATGACAGCTCCAAATAATGGATGCATACGGTTGAGAAAGCATGCCAATGGCCAAATATAAGGCCATTGGCATTGCAAAATGTTTAAAAACATAAAAAATGTAACTTTTCCCCGATCTCCGATGTCTAAGCGTAGCGCAGCATTGCGCAAACATGAGGTGCTTTAAAAAACAAGAAAATAATTAAAAAAAAGCCAAAAATAGGCATTTTCACTAAAAAGCTTATTCTGCCATGCAGGTAAATGGCAGGCTGAAGACAACATGGCTACTGACTAGTGGTTGCTAAGGGGGGGGAGCTCAGTGTGAGAGATGTAACCATGCATTACTAGGCAATCCCATGCAAATGAGGATAAGGATAGTGAATCCCAGTTTTTCCCAGCATGTGAGGCATGTCCCAAGAGTGTAAGATTAGGAGTAGGTGAGTGTAAGGCTAGAATATAGGTGACATCATGAGGGGGTGTGTCAGACAGGCTGTAAGCTAATTGGAGCACAGTGGCTCGTGTTTGCCCTGAGTTGCTCAGGATTGCAAAGAGACTTGTCTACAGTTGTCCTATCTGAAAACCTCAAACCCAAGGTGGACACTGTTGAAAGATAGGAAACTCCTTGCAAACATGCACACAGCGTGTGCGTGTGTGTGCACGCATTTGTTTGCGTGGCACTGCCTCGGGCAGAAACAGAAAGGCAAAAGGAAGGAAAAGAAGTAGTAGGAAGTTAACCAAGGAGAACTAGCAGAGCTGCAAGGTGAAATATATCAGAATCAGCATATTACACAGGCAGTAGACTAGCCCAGCCCAGCCCAGCACTTTAAACTCAGCAAACACCATTCCCCCCTCGTTTTTCTCAAGATCTCTGCAACACTGCAGTATACAGAGGGAAAGATTAAAAAACTTAAGTCAGACAAAATGTTAGGGGCTGCTCTTACTATCATAAACCAACATGTGCAAGGTGCTGAGGGTGGTGATGTTGTGAATGCTGCTGAGCAACCCACAGTGAGGAGACGGAGAAGAGTGTACAGACCCAGGGTAACCTACCAGGGCCTACATGAGCTGGAGATAGTGGAGTGCTATAGGGTGGACACTGACCTCCTACAGCAAATTGTTGAGCTGTGCCAGCCACACCTCACACACAGAACCAACAGAGGGGAACCCATCCCAGTGGGTACCAAGGTATGTGTTGGCCTAAGAATACTAGCTACAAGTACCTTCCAAAGACCAACTGATAATATGATGGGGATTTCACAGGCATCAGCATCCAGGGTACTCCACCAGTTCCTGGATGCCATGTCAGCACATGTCGGTGACCACATATATTTCCACAATTCCCGTGAGGCACTGGCCAGCAATATGCGTCTTTTCCACCAAAGAGCAGAATATCCTGAGGTAGTGGGTGCAATAGACTGCACGCACATATGCATCAAAGCACCACCTGGTGAACAGGGTACAGTCTACATCAACCGCAAGGGCTTCCCCTCCATCAACTGTCAGTTCGCGTGCGATTAATGTGTGTGCTGGATGCCCTGGAAGCTATCACAATTCCCACATTTGGCATCTGACCCAGCTGTACCAGTTATTTGCCAATGGGGACATTCCCTATGGTCACCTAGTAGGGGATGCTGGATACGCACTGGAGCCATGGCTGATGACACCCATCAGAAATGCACACACACCTGAACAAGAACTCCATAATGAGGCACACGCACAAACAAGAATCATAATTGAGCGTGTCTTTGGGATGCTTAAGTCATGGTTCCAGTGCCTGGACACATCTGGTTGAGCCTTGCAGTACTCACCAACTACATGTACCCAAATTGTTATGGTATGTGCCATGCTACACAATATGATCCTGCAGAAACAGCTGCAGCAGGAACAGCATGGGGCAGGGCCAAACAGCCCCCCACCATTGCCAAGGCCTGCACAGGCACAGCGTGACTCAGAGGAGGAACAACCTGAGCCTGCCCTAGTAGGCAGAAGGAGGCGTGCCCAGTATGCCCTGGCCTTGGCAAAGAGGCAACACATAGCACATACACTGACTCAGTAGGAACCCCTGAAATGACACCACTCTCTGACTCACACATACAGTAAAAGGGATGCCTAACTTGACACTACCTGTTTTCAAACATGTATAGGGAGTGTACTATGTGCATCTGACATAGGCAGCCCTGCAGCACCACCTGAGGCATGAGAACCCTATTTTAAGCAATATAAAGCACTGCTAAGCACATTTTACCAGTATTGAGCATATTTAAATATATTTGTGCGTAGCTGCGCACCGCGCTAACCAGTGCAACATCGGGCAACGTTGGGCAATGTTGGGCAATATTGGGCAAAGTTGGGCAAAGTTGTGTAAAGTCAAGCAAAGTCAGGTAAACATGCTCACACCTGCTTTACTGTTCCTTAACCAGTCAGGTCTGCCCAGCAGGAAAATAAAAAGCAGTGACAGGGCTTGAACTCAGGATACTGTGCACTATAGTCACAGTACTGAGCCACTAAGCCATGATAGCATTTTACTGGCACAGTCGCAACTTAAGTCACTCACACATACCAATTGGGGGGGGGTCACATACCTAACAGTCACAGCCAGCAGGACAGTTGTAGACAAACGCAAACACAAACAAATGCTGTATCATGCCCTCTGAAGAGGCATATAGGTAACCTCCCCCCAGGCCTATGCAGACAGATAACAGGAGGCCAGGCAGTGTGATGTGGGTTGGGTAGGCTATGAAGTCACAAACTAATATGCATGTAATTGGAAGCTAAGGTCTGTAGTACAGTGATATGCCTCAGGCCAGTATGATAGGCAACAGTACAGACTGAAATGGAGTACCTGACATAGCAGTGCAGGCCTAGCAAATGTGTATAAGTGTCAGGTGTTCCCCTCATCCTATGTACACCCACAGTAAAAATCAGTTGTGCCCCCCCGAGTAGAAATGTACAAATAATAGCTGTCCCCCCTGTATGTAGAAATGTTGATAAGTCTATGCAAATTGACTCATGGAAGCCCTGCAGGCACAGCGTGCTTCCTGTTGATGTACAACACAAAGGTGAGCACTGAAGTAAAAACCAGCTTGATTTTTCACACACATATAGTATATGCCCATAGTGGGCATGCTCACACACTTAAATTTAACAAATGTCAGTCAACAACATACTAAAAGGTCATACTGGGCATGCTCACACACTTAGGCCATGTCTGAGTACAGCAGTGGGCCACACATATCTGGCAGTTGCAGTTCTTACTCCAGACACATGTCACTATTCGCCAATCCTGCCTTGTGCACACAGTGATATGAAAATAGACCCATATAATATATTGGACCCCTGTCATAATCAAACTATGTAATACAAGTAGTTAAGTTGTTCAAAGAAAGTTAAAATCCAAAGAAGATCAATAAATCTCCGATCAGTATCATCAAGAAACAATGAGCACTCCAAACATTATCCAAGCCAAGCTCTGCCAAAGATATTGCCAAAGATTCCATAGAGAACCACAAAGCTTTCTTTAGCTATGTCATAAATATCAATGTAAACTCATATATGTTCTGAGTTAGTGCAAAGGGTAAATGAATACATGTACATGACTGACATTGCCAACATCTTGTCAGACAGGTTCATACATATTTACCCCCCTCTCACTGACAAAAGGGCCCATTACCATACCTGGAGATTGTGAAAACCCAGAAATCACATATACAATGGTTAGGCAGCTCTATCCAAACCTAAAAACACGGTGTCTGTGGGATGACATGGTGTCCCTGGCTGTGTCATACGTAAACTCCAAAACAAACAGACCCTGCACCTGAACAGTCTATTGATATTCACCCTCTGTACAGGATATGAAACTGTTGAATGCGTTACAGCAACGTTTGGCACACTCCACAAGTGTTGGTGCACAACAAGCCTAATAAGCCTGATCTGCAAGGCCATGGAGTCCATCATTATGGAACTCATAATATTGGGAGTCTACAAACACCCAACCCTACCCATTTTGGTTTGGTCAGGGGCAGATCAAGGTCCCTAAACCTGCTAGACAATTTTCAAGGCAGTTAGCCAGGACATATATCAATGAAATGAGCTCCACATGGCCTACATATACCTTGAAATGTCTTTTCCAACATCCCACACACATGTCGTATCCACAAAATCAACAACCTGTGCATAAACAAGTATGTCATCTGATGGATTGCCAACTGGGGCACAGATCCCACAAGGTAAGAATTGTTATCTCCCTGTTGGACTGTAAGCTGGTAACAACTGCTGTCCCCCATGGCTCAGTCCTGGGACCCCTCCTGTCTGGTGTATACTTTTCAGAAGTACAGTCAAACACACGAGGGCTATGGTTAGCAAAGTTTGTGGATGACTGCAAAAAGGTTGTCATAATCGATGTTTGGGACAACAGAGATATCCTTAAAAGGGTCTCAGTCAGACAGATGTGGTGTCAAAATTATGGCCTCAAGCTACAGTCATACAAATACCACATAGGTGCCAACACCCTAAATATGGAGTTAATAATAAGGGATCTATGGATACATGTGGATAGTCATCTCTACTTTCAGAAAAACATTCACAAACTGGTTAGAAAATCATGCTATGAGTTCCCACAAATTGCCAAAGTCTTTGCATGTAGGTCAAAGGAGGTTCCTTCTACTCATCAGTAATCAGACCCATCAGAGAGTACCACGACACACTTGCGGTGAATCTGACTAGGCACCTTCAGCAGCTGGAAAGACCACTGAAGTACCTCAACAAGAGGATTACTGACCTCAAACAGTTGCCCCATGCAACAAGACTGAAGTAACTCAATCTGTACCCTGTTGCATACCATCTACTCAGGCGATCTCTGCCCAACAGACAGGTCCATGTCCAATGCAGAACTGATGTACATGCTCTATCTGAAGTAAACCCAAGCTCACTGTGCCACATGCTCTAGGGATATAATCATCACAACAATAAATAGAACATGTTGGAGGGATACATTACTAACTCACTGACTTCCCTTGCTTTGGAACAGGCTCCCAACCTACATTAAGCTGAGTCCCTCAGTGACACTCTTCCAGAGAAGCCTTGATGAGTGTATGTGAAACTGAACTGTCACACCATGGATCACTTCATCAGCTCTACTACACAGAGGCATGGGGAATTAACCCCAGGTGTGGTGATAGCTGCATACTCTGGCCATACTAATATATGCCTTCAGGCAGATAGCCTATTACCTACCTATGTACCTATATATGTAGGGGGAACACAGTATAATAAGCCAAAGATGGATGGGCAGAGATGTATGTAAGAGAGTGACCATGACAGGGAGCCATCCAAGACTGTCCCACCCAGCACACATCCCAATGGCATAAAAAACATGAGGTGCACATCTCACCCACTGTACATAATAGCCACCAGTATCTGTAAGCATTACAGTGTATGTGGTGCATGTGCCTGCTGTACAAAATGACTGTACAGTGAAGTACACATCTACTATCTGTAGACATGTACCTGTCACATAGGTTCACAGGTATGTAGCAGACTATCTTCACGAAGGCATATATTAGCCTAGGCAAGTTGTGCAGCTTTCACCACCCCATTGGTTAGTCTCCTAAGCCCTAGTTCTAATAGTTAGTACCCTAAGCCCCTTTCTAGTGGGGCTGCTGATTTGATCCCTGGCGTGAATTGTCTGTTTCCCATCCACTCATCAAGGTTCCTATTGAAGAGTGTCAGCGAGGGGCCCTGTCTGATGTACATTGGGACTCTGTTCCACAGTAAGACAAGTCTCTGGGATGGTACTCTATCCCACCAGCATGTTGTATTCATTGTTGTGATGAGGTTCATATCCCTGGAGTGTGTAGTGCGACTCAATTTTGTTTTCCTTAGATGGAGCATGTTCAACAGTTATGTGTTGGACATGGCTCTGTATGTTAGGCAGAGTTTGCCTCTGAGTAGGTGGTACGCAACAGAGAACAGATGTAGTTTTTCCAGTTGTGTGGCATAACACAACTGTTTGAGGCCAGTAATCCTATTGGTGAGATACCTCTGTGGTCTCTCCAGCTGCTGGATATGCCTAGTCGAGTACATCCAAAATGGTGCATTGTACTCAACGATGGGTCTGGTGACTTAAGAGTAGAGGGCCACCACTACCTCTTTTGATCTTGATGCAAGCCCTTTGTTGATTAGGTGGGCCACAAAGGATTTCCTAACCACTTTGGCAACATGGTTGTCAAAGGAAAGATGACTATCTACTTGTGTCCCCAGATCCCTTATTACCTCGTCAGTTTTTAGGGGGTAACAACTATGTGGTAGTTTGTGGGTACTTTGTTTTCCCCAAAGGGGATTACTATGCATTTTTTTGCATTGAGCTTGAGGCCATGATTCTGACACCACACATCTGTCTCATAGATTCCCTTCTGGAGAATATTTTTGTCATCCGGGGAATATATTATGGCAAACACTTTACAGTTCCCAGCTAACTTAGTCAACCACAACCCGCCTGTGTTGGCATGTACTTCTGAGAAGTATACACCAAACAGGAGGGGCCCCAGGACTGAATCCTGGGGGACACAAGTTGTTACCGGTTTAGAGTCTGACATGTAGCCAGCAGCTCTTAATTTGTGGATCTATCTGTGAGCCAGTTTGCAATCCATCTTGTGATGTATGGATTTATGCCCAGGTTGGTGAGTTCATCTATGATATCTGACTGGGGAATGGTGTCAAAGGTCTTAGCGAGGTATAGGTAGGCTGTGTGGCACTCCTTTCAATCATCTGTAGCCTGGGTAACTGGCTCAAAGAAATCCACCCAGTTCAGGAGGCATGATCTGCATTTGATGAAGCCAAACTGGGTGTGCTCAACTGTGTGAAGGTTCCCAATGTCTTTATTGTTGAGTTCCATTATGATTGGCTCCATTGCCTTGCAGATCAGACTCGTCAGGCTCATAGAGCGGGAATGCCAAGTGGAGTGCTGTGCAACATTCTATGGGTACATATCCTGTAGAGAGAGGTGTAGGTATCCTTGATGAATATGGATACATCCCCACCCAATGTGCTGTGATCCAGGTTCTGATGCTGGAAGGTATGGAATGAGTAGTATCCTGGTAGTGCTGGTGTGCTCTCTGGAGCCTTGAACTACGTTTCTGTTACTGCACAGATATCAATATTCTACATACTGAGAAGTGCCTCGAGTGTATGCATTTGGAGGCTGAGACTTCTGGCAATGAGTAGCATTTAGCTCACGTTGTGGTTATTTGTGTTGGTTACGGGGTTTGGTTTGTCCTGAGTGACCGGTGTTCCACACTTGAAGTCAACACCTCATTGGTCCGATCCGACCATAAGCTAATTACCCTAGATATCCACATTCTGCCCCCCCCCCATTAAGGAAACCATGGTAAAAAATTTCTCTAAAGCCAACTTCATGCTTCTTAAGACAGAAGTGGTGAACTTCATGACACCCATGCAGATGGACAATACAGTTACGACTACTGAATCCTGCACAATTGCACTTTATAAGCACTTACATGAGTGCTTGGATCATGCTATCCCAAACAGAACCAAGACGCTATCCTCCAAAAAAAGGAAGCCAATTTGGTGGTCCCCTGCCATAAATAAACTGTACAACAGAAGGAGGAAACTGTTGCAAAAGAGAGTAAAATCCCATGAGTGGAGGAGCTGCCTGGTCAGCCTCAGTAAGAAGCTGCGATCCCTGATAAAATCCTCTAAAGCTAGTTATGAAAACAAAATCACCACTGATTCTAAATACAACCACAAAGCATTCTATAACTATGTTAAGAATCTCAATGGCAACACTCAGATCTGCTCTGAGTTACAGCACAATGGCACTAAATATACAGACCCAACTGATATTGCCAACATCCTGGCAGATAGGTTCAGTGCTAACATTACCCACCTCTCACCCATTAAAGAGCCCATCTCTATACCAGAAGAATGCAAAGTTCCTGTAATCACGACTGCACAGGTAAAAACCACACTCTCCAAAGGCAAGAACACAGCATCCATGGGACCAGACAACATCCCAGGCTGCGTTCTACATGAACTACAGAATGAACTGGCACCCCACCTAAGTACCATGTTCAATCATAGCCTCACCTCAGGCATTGTGCCTGCTGAATGGCGCACAGCGACGGTTATCCCACTCCACAAGGGGGGAGCCACCATGGACCCTGGGAACTACCGCCCCATTAGCCTGATGAGCCTGGTCTGCAAGGCCATGGAATGTATCATCATGGAACTTATAAACAAAGACATTGGTAATCCCCAAACTCTGGACCCCACCCAGTTTGGGTTTGTAAAAAGCAGATCATGTTTCCTAAACCTGATAGACTTCTTTGAAGCAGTCACCAAAGCCGTAGACAAGGGTAAGGTGGTTCACACAGCCTATCTAGACCTTGCCAAGGCTTTCGACACCATCCCCCACTCTGGAATTCTAGATAAACTCACTAAACTTACCCTTTGAACAAGTACTCAAAAGCTTCTTTTCTTTCCTCTCTTCTTAGGTGCATGTTTGCCTTCATAAAACTAACTTTCTTAGCTCTATGAAAATCATTTAATCCTCTACTCATCCTATTATATCTCCAATACCTTTCCTATCTTTTCCCCTCCTTTTTCTCACTTTATCCTTTCTTTTATTCTAAGTACATTTAAAATATTGTTTCTCTGTTCATCTCAAAAAAAAAAAAAAAATGTTTATATTTTATCGTTTTAGTTTTTTATTATATTTTTTTATATTTGCATGCTGATTTGGACTGTCTTAAATTTTAGGTTGACTGATTTTTTACTGTGTATTAAAATTTGGAGCTTTTCTCCCCGGGCCTCTACTGAAAATGGACGTATATCCAGTTAGACTAGCCCGGTCAACAAATGTAAAATAAATAAAATAAAATAAACTAGGTATAAATCCCTATGTCACAAGATGGGTTGCCATCTGGCTCACTGACAGAACCCACACTGTGAAAGTAGCAGACTCCAAATCCGACTTCAGACCAGTGACAAGTGGAGTACCACAGGGTTCAGTCCTGGGTCCTCTCCTGTTTGGTATCTACTTCTCTGAAGTACAGGCTAACACAAAAGGTCTTTGGCTAACAAAGTTCGCAGATGACTGCAAACTACGAGCCATAATTGAAACTCCTAACGATGTGGACATCATACAAAAGGGCCTCACTGAGACAGATGCCTGGTGTCAAAGCCATGGCCTCAAGCTCAATGCCAAAAAGTGCATTGTCATCCCCTTTGGTAAAAACTCTGTACCCATGAATTACAACATAGGTGGTAGTATACTTAACACCGAAAGTGTGATAAGAGACCTTGGGACACAGGTGGACAGTAGTCTCTCCTTTGATAATCACATCGCCACAGTAGTCAGGAAATCCTTCTACGTGGCACACCTCATCACAAAAGGTTTCTCATCTAGAAAAAAAGAGGTAATTGTTCCCCTCTACTCATCACTCATTAGACCTATTATAGAGTACAACACCCCTTTTGGTATGTACCTCACAAGACATCTACAACAACTGGAAAGGCTGCAGAAATACCTCACAAAGAGGATTACTGGCCTCAAACAGATGCCCTACACAGACTGTCTCAAAAAAATCCAGCTTTACTCCATTGCATATCGCCTACTCAGAGGTGATCTCTGCCTAACATACAAAGCTATATCAAACCCAGAGCTGTTGGACATGCTGCACTTAAAGAAATCCCAATCCCTCTGAGCTACACGCTCTATGGACCTAAACCTTGTCACCACAATAAACAGAACATGCCTGAGGGATAGATTCCTGTCCCAGAGACTTCCCATACTCTGGAATAAACTACCTATCTATATCAAACAAAGCTCCTCATTAGCACTCTTCAAGAAAAATCTTGATGATTGGATGGGAAATAGGAAATTCACCCCGGGGATCACCTCCATGGCTCTGCTTGACAGTGGCACAGGAAAATAATTTTCTTGGGTGGCAAAAGCCAGGGTACCTTTTTGGCTGGGCTTGTATAGGCCCCAGGGCCGATAGCCTAGCACCTACCTATGAACCTTTGAGCTTTCCCTAAAAAAGGTAATATGGGGACAGCAAGAGCCTTGGCCAGTATTCAGAAGCATAGGGGTGACAGGTGCAAACCTTCTCTAGTGAAGCAACGAGGCTTGTCTATCATGTCATCACAGGCAGACAGAGACTGGATCCCCTTTGAATGACACCAGAAGCTCAGCCAATTGTTGAAGTTTATCATCTTTCTGTTATATTGCAGTATCATGTAGGTGAAGGTAAGATGCTACACAAGGTCAGGGTCATACCAGCCTGGGCTACATGATCATAGAGCTACTATATATCTTTTCTCATGTTGTCCTGGGAGGTATGTCTCAGATCATTCACACTGACATGTACAAAGGCCACGTCATATATGTACCTGTTCTGGAGTGATGTAAGTGCTTGTGTTATGTGGTGGATCATAGCACCTGACAGACAACTTACAGTAACCTTCCCCTTGTTCAGCCTAGTGAGTGGAATATCTGTGTGCCTGACTATGGAGTCACCTATTACTAGTCTGTTGGGTTTGTTGTTTTGCATTAGGGCCTGTTGTGAGGCACACTGCTTTGGTGTATTAGGTGTTTTCTGGCGTGTGCTTGGAGGTGCATGTTGCTTGCTTGTCTGCTTAGGAGGAAACTTTCTCTTTTTCAGATTAATATTTGTATTCTCCGGGTACGATAATGTGTATTTATGTGTGTGTTTTGCTGGTGCTTATATTGTAGGTCTATGTGAGACTGTTGGTGTTGTGCTTGTATGACCCTACTCCTCTTGACTGTATTGTCCAGTATTGGGTTGACAGAGCTTAGCCACCAGTTTGACCCTGTGTGTGCCAGCATGTGGTGCATCAACCCATATATGATATGGTTATGGCCTATGCATACAATACACTCACAATATACATGGTATGATAAGCCTGCTGAGGTTAGCAAATGTGAGAAGCCCCTTTGGGCAAACTGTCAGCGAGTAATGTCTGTATTGCATCCTGTAACTCCATATTGCTTGCTGAAGTGTAAAAAAGTACTTAGTTTGGATTAAGAACCCCGCACTTGCCAACTGTGTATGTGTGTGTCTGTCTCTCCCTGGGGAGAGAGCAACCTTTTTGGAGACTACTCTCACCCCTTAAAAGTGATATACTCATCTTTGTCAAGTCTGATGATGTCACCATCCTACAAATATACCTGTGGGAAAGTGAAATCCCAGTAATGTGTATAGCGTGTCATGTAAATGTGTACTGCTGTAGTTTCATAATGTAATTAGGTAGGGGTTTGAATCCTGCACTTGCCAACTGTGTGTGTCTGTGTGTGTCTGTCTGTCTCTCCCTGGGGAGGGAGCAACCTTTTTGGAGACTACTCACACCCCTTAAAAGTGATATACTCATCTTTGTCAAGTCTGATGATGTCACCATCCTACAAATATACCTGTGGGAAACTGAAAGCCCAGTAATGTGTATAGTGCGTCTTGTAAATGTGTACTGCTGTAGTATCATAATGTAGCTAGGTAGGGGTGTGAATCATGCACTTGCCAACTGTGTGTGTGTGTGTGTGTGTGTGTGTGTGTGTGTGTGTGTGTGTGTGTGTCTCTCCATGGGGAGGGAGTAACCTTTTTGGGGACTACTCACACCCCTTAAAAGTGATATACTCATCTTTGTCAAGTCTGATGATGTCACCATCCTACAAATATACCTGTGGGAAACTGAAATCCCAGTAATGTGTATAGTGCGTCTTGTAAATGTGTACTGCTGTAGTATCATAATGTAGTTAGATAGGGGTGTGAATCATGCACTTGCCAACTGTGTGTGTGTCTGTCTGTCTGTCTCTTCATGGGGAGGGAGTAACCTTTTTGTAGACTACTCATACCCCTTAAAAGTGATATACTCATCTTTGTCAAGTCCGATAATGTCACCATCCTACAAATCTACCTGTGGGAAGGCGAAATCCCAGTAATGCGTAAATGTGTACTGCTGTAGTATCATAATGTAGTTAAGTAAGGGTTTGAATCCTGCACTTGCTAACTGTGTGTGTGTGTGTGTGTGTGTGTGTGTGTGTGTGTGTGTCTCTCTCCCTGGGCAAAGAGCAATCTTTTTGGAGAAATACTCACACCCCTTAAAAGTGGTATACTCATCTTTGTCAAGTCTGATGATGTCACCATCCTACAAATATACCTGTGGGAAGGTGAAATCCCAGTAATGTGTATAGCATGTCGTGTAAATGTGTACTGCTGTAGTATCATAATGTAGTTAGGTAAGGGTTTGAATCCTGCACTTGCTAACTGTGTGTGTGTGTGTGTGTGTGTGTGTGTGTGTGTGTGTGTGTGTGTGTGTGTGTGTGTCTGTGTGTCTGTCTCTCCCTGGGGAGAGAGCAACCTTTTTGGAGACTACTCACACCCCTTAAAAGTGATATAATCATCTTTGTCAAGTCTGATGATGTCACTATCCTACAAATATACATGTGGGAAGGTGAAATCCTAGTAATGTATATTGCGCGTCATGTAAATGTGTACTGCTGTAGTATTATAATGTAGTTAGGTAGGGGTTTGAATCCTGCACTTGCTAACTGTGTGTGTGTGTCTGTCTCTCCCTGGGAAGAGAGCAACCTTTTTGGAGACTACTCACACCCCTTAAAAGTAATATACTCAACTTTGTCAAGTCTGATGATGTCACCATCCTACAGATATACCTGTGGGAAGGCGCAATCCCAGTAATGTGTATAGCATGTCGTATGAATGCGTACTGCTGTAGTATCATAATGTAGTTAGGTAGGAGTTTGAATCCCGCACTTGCTAACTGTGTGTGTGTGTGTTCCAGGTGTGTGAGAGTGTGTGACACCGTTGGTCAATGTGGAGTGGGTTTTGATTTTTCTAGTGTATGACATACCACAATGACAACTGTATGTGCATAACACATGTAAGGTAGCTGTGGGGCAAAGCCATGTACATACATGTGACCTCAATTTTTTCATAGGTGGGTACTATGCTTTCTCCATGAAAGCATCTGTTAGCCTTGCCAGAACGTGGTGGCGCTTTCCTGACCTTAGGTTACTTCTGTATGCTTGTGACAAGCTTAACCACTGCTGTGATCCCTTGGCTACGTCTTCTGTTTCACATCCACTCATCACAGTTTCTATTGAAGAGTGTGAGTGAGGGTTTATGCTTGAGGTACATTTGAATCCTGTTCCAAAGCAAGCAAAGTCTGGCAAAGATGACTAATCATTATAGGTGTGCAACAACCTCTGTTGATCTGCATGCAAACCCTTTATTGCATATGTGCTCCACAGAGGGATTTCCAGAACCCTTTGGTAATGTGATTATCAAAGGAGAGATGACTAAACACATGACTCTATGTATACATTAGTACCTGTTCCACATTTTGGGGGCTAGTACCTATGTGGTACTCTGGGGATACTTTGTTTTCTAAAAGTGGATAACTATGCTTTCTTTGGCTTATAGCTTTACAGCATGATTTTGACACCAGGTATCTGTCTCTATGATACCCTTTTGGAGAATGTGTGTGTCATCTGGAGAATAAAGTATAGCTCACAGTATGCATTTTCATCAAAAGTGGGCAGACATATCCCTACTGTGTTTGCCTGTACCAAAGAAATCTATATGCCAAACAGGAGTGGTCCCAGGACTGAGTGCTGGTGAATGCCACTTGTTACTGGCATAGAATTGTACATGGAGGCTGCAAATGTTACTGTGTGTCCGACATCTGTGCGTCAGTTGTCGATCTATCATCTAACAGTCGTTTATGGTCAGACTGTTGAGGTTATGTATAATACCTGAATGTGGGATGGGTATGAATTGCTGGGTGAGCTATAGCTTGGCTGTATGGACCTCCCATCCCTCACCTATAGCCTTGTTAACTGGCTTGAAGTCTACTTGGTGTAAGAGCCATGATCTGGCCTTTAGAGAACCTAAGTGGGTATGGTGCAGTGTTTGCAGGTTCATAATGTCTCTGTTAATGAGTTCCATAATGCTGTGCTCCATAGCCTTCCAGATAACATTTGTCTGGCTTATAGGGTGAGAGTTTCCAGGATCTGTTGTAGCTCTACCCTTAATCAATTTATGTTAACATTTGCACTGGGTGTGACGAGGGTGGGCAGGATTAGGAATAAGTATATTAGATGGTCAGCCCAGGTTTGAAGGTTAGTAGACCAAGCCAGATAGGCAGGATTACGTTGGTTTGTACATGTGCTGAGGATGGATGCAGAGTATATTGTGAAATAGATGCTAAGGATGAAGCTGCCAGGTAACAGGAAAAGAGGAATACCTAAGATGAGGTTTATGGATGTGGTGAGAGGACATACAGGTGGATGGTGTGACAGCACAAGATGCAGATGGCAGGAAGAAATGGAAACAGATGATCTACTGTGGCAACCCCTAATGGGAGCATCCAAAAGGAGACGAAGAAGAAGAAGTTGTAGCTCAACCCATGTGGACTGTGAGCACCATTACCGTGCATCATTCCACAACTATGTAACCTGTATAGAGGTTGCATCTGAACAGAGTGTTAAGGTGAGTGGTTACTTCATATGTCAGCTTGTGTATGACACAGCCAGGGACACTGTCCAATACCATTGCCACTGTGGTTTGGACTTTGGTAAAGAGATGTTTTAACTAGAGTGTCTGTGAATCATCAGGTTTTATATTCTTCAGGTCTGGAAATGTGGTCCTTGTGTAACAACAGGATGGTGGAATCCGCATTCAAACTGTCTGACAAGATATTGATAATGTCATTCAGATAAGTGTACTTTGTGACCATTTACATTAACTCTGATCTGATCTGAGATTTCCCCTCTAGATTATAAACAACACTAAAGAAAGCTTTAGTGTTGTCTTTGGAATCCTTGCCAATTTGTATTTTGAAGCTTGCCTTGTATGATTAATGAGGGCTTGTATTTTCCCAGTTATACTGACCAGAGAGGTTATCCCTTCTTTGTATGTAACTCTTTTTTGGTACAACTTCACACCTTCTGTTATATATTTAGTTTATGACAGGGGTCCATGAGACTAATGCATTTTTACTGTATAAGTGAGTATTTCTTGTGTTTGTGATAGCACGGTCCATGCAACCCTGTAGGTGAACAGTGCGCATTACTAAAGGATTATGCAGCTGGGACAGTGTTAGCCTTAGTAATGCAAAACAATGACAGATAGAAACAACAGCATCACCCACAGCACAGTGTCAACCCTTGTCATGCACACACGTGTACTCAAGTTCCAAAATGTGTGTAGTACAATGCATACTGGCCACCAATAGAAACTATGGAGTGTTAACACTGGCTAATACAGGGCATGTCACCCTGCCCATGTGTCCAGTATGCATGTATATGCAGACAGTGCACCTCCACCATGTTCACAAATGGACACCTGCAAACCTGTGTTGCACACACCCCACACTTACTGTCCACTGTATAATGCATGCTGACACAACTACACACATCAGCCAAGTGGTACATGGGCAAACAAAACACAATTGGAATAAACACTGGTGAAAACAATCCAACATTGCTAATTACAGATTTTAATGCATCATGCCTGCTCAGCTACACCTTCAAGGATATCATTACACTTTACTGCTGACAACATGCTACACATCCAACCATTGCTATACTTTATTAAAGTCACCCTGTGCATCAGCACCATGTTAGCCTGTTCCTGCATCAATGTTACAGATGACAGGAGGTGGCACAGGTTTCATCATATGCACAGGGTGTGTTGTTGGTTTTCCAAAGGCCTACACTGAGCCATACAATTGACATGTGTGTGTGTGAGGGCCATGAGTACTGTTATGGGCCAATGTTGATGGCATGTGTGCGGGTATATGTTTGCCCTAGGTTTCTGGTTTATGTGTGTGTGTCTGCATGCACACAGTTCCACCATGTGGCTGCCATATATGGGGATTTGTGAGATAGCTACAGACTGTACCTGGCAGGCTTTACAGATCACCATCTCTGGCCACGGATACGGAACCTGTGCCTGGCAGGGGTGCTACAGACAGTATCAGGTACTAATCCAGATTGAGTACTATCCTCAGAGGTTGACAAATGTCCACTGGATCCAGGTCCCTGCTGGGACTGGCCAGAGCCACGTGCACGTGGTCTGCTAGGACGGTCTATGGACAGCCCCCCCAACATTGCCGGAGCTGGTACTGGCACTACGGGAGCAGCTGTGACTTGCTGGACGTCCACGGCGACCTCCAGCTGGTGATGTTGCTGACATACGTCCATATCGACGTCTCAACCTTCCCGCACTGTCCTGACATATGGACATGACATTGTGGAGGACATCCAATGTCTCGCCCCAACGTCTATCAATGACCTCAGTGTATTTACGTATGGCACCCATAGCCGGCCTTAGGCATAGGCCAACTAGGCGGCCGCCTAGGGCGCCGCTCTAACAGGGGCACTTTTCCAATATTTATTTGCTGTAAGCAGACCAGGATGGGAGCACCGAGTGGTGTGGTTGGGGGCGCCATGTAACCCTTTTGCCTAGGGCACCAGTTGACCTAAGGCTGCTACCTGCTAGGTCACGGATACTGTCATTTACAGAGGTCTAATGAGCCCTCTGTGCCCTTAGCCCCTGTCTGGTGTACCGTTCCATTTGTGTCTGTGCCTCCATGACACCCTGGAACATGTGTGTGGTAGAATGAGGTGTGGCACATCTGCCAGGGGCATGATAACTAGCAGTGCTCTGACGAGAACCCCTGAGCGTCTGCCTATGTGGTACTGTTCCAGACATCTGGCTATGGCTGCTGTGTCCTGATACATGTGCCATAGATACCACACTGTCCTGGCCAGTGCCAACTGTGTACTGTCCCTCAGCTAAGGGCAATCGTGATGATGGATGTACAGGCAGTATGACTGTGTGCATGGAAGGGTTGGAGACTTGTGTACTGTCAATTGGTGGCCCAGCAAAAGACCCTGACAAACCTGCATGTGCCTTAACACACCTATCCTCATGATCACTGTCTGTGTCAGTGACATCAGGTTCCCTGCTGTACTGAACCAGCCTCACCTCGCCAGCTGTGAGAGGAAAACAGGAAACACACTTTAAGACCTTAACATGACTTCAGACCACATGCACACATGCACACACACAAAACTACAATCCTCCCGAAAGCAGACACACACAACACCAGCAATCACAGAATGTACACAATAGCAGGTGATGGTGGAATACAGTATCACAAGCAAAACAGTCATATCACACCTGTCATCATGCAGGGCATGTGTCGCTCAACAGCATGCAGTGCAAGTGTAGTCAATCCTTGTCACTTACAGTATACATGGATTTGATGCATGTGTTTTGTTATTCGGTGATGGCCCTCCCCCTGGAACACAATGCATACACGGACACAACATTGCTGTGCAGGTATTCATAACCCTGTTCATAGGTTCATAGGTTCATACTAGGCTATCTGCCCTAGGGCATTTATAAGCCTAGCCAGAATGTGTTTGGCTTTCTCCACCCATTTTAAATTTATTTTGCTATGCCCTTTTTCGAGGTTAGTATACTGTGCCTCTGTCTAACAGTGACACAGAAGTGATACCCGGGGTAAACCTACGATCTCCCATCCACTCATCAAGATTCCTCTTGAAGAGAGTCAATGAGGGACTCTGCCTAACCTGGACTGGGATTTTATTCCAGAGTGAAGGGAGCCTCTGGGTTATGAATCTGTCCCTCCAGCATGTCCTATTTATTTCAGTGCTGAGGTTCAAGTCTCTCGAGCGCGTAGCACTATGGGATTTGGATTTTCTGAGGTGCAGCATGTCCATTAATTTCAGGTTGGACATGGCTTTATACGTCAGGCACAGATCGCCTCTGAACAGGTGGTATGCCACTGAGTAGAGCTGGAGTTTCTTTAACTGGGCAGCATATGGCATCTGTTTGAGCCCTTTGATCCTCTTGGTGAGGTACTTTTGGGGTCTTTCCAGTTGCTGCAGGTGTCTGGTAAGGTACATCCCAAAAGGGGCATTGTACTCAATTATGAGCCTGATGAGGGATGAGTAAAGAGGCACGATGACCTCCCTGATCTAGATGTGAATCCCTTCATGATTAGGTGGGCTATATAAAATGTTTTTCTAACCACTTTGGCCACGTGGTTGTCAAATGAGAGATTGCTATCAACTTGGATCCCCAGGTCCCTAATTACTTCTTCTGTACTTAATGGATTACCACCTATGTGGTAATTTGTGGGCACTTTGTTTTTGCCAAAGGGGATGACTATACACTTTTTGGCATTTAGCTTGAGGCCATGGCTCTGGCACCAGTTGTCTGTTTCTATGAGGCCCTTTTGGAGGATGCATGTGTCGGCTGGAGAGTCGATTATGGTGCCCAGTTTGCAGTCATCTGCGAACTTGGTCAGCCACAGTCCTTCCGTGTTGGCCTGTACCTCCGAGAAATATATACCGAACAAGAGAGGTCCCAGGACTGAGCCCTGTGGGACACCACTTGTAACTGGTTTGGAGTCTGACATGGCTCCAGCAATTCTAACCATGTGGGTTCTGTCCTTGAGCCAGTTTGCAATCCATCTAGTGACATAGGGGTTTATATTTAAGCTGGTGAGCTTATCTATAATGCCTGAGTGGGGTATTGTATCGAAGGCTTTTGCGAGGTCCAGGTAGGCTGTGTGGACCACCTTCCCCTCATCAATGGCCTTGGTGACTGTTTCAAAGAAATCAACCAGGTTTAAGAGGCAGGATCTGCCCTTAACAAAGCCGAACTGGGTAGGATCCAGTGTCTGTAGGTCCCCACTATCTTTATTTATGAGGTCCATGATGATCCTTTCCATAGCTTTGCAGACCAAGCTAGTCAGGCTTATGGGGCGATAGTTTCCAGGATCCGTTGAGGCACCACCTTTATGGAGAGGGACCACTGTTGCTGTACGCCACTCTTTGGGCACATATCCTGCAGTAAGGCTGAGATTAAACAGTAGTTTTATGTTTGGGTTTAGCTCTTCTTGGAGTTCATGTAGGACGCAGCCCGGGACACCGTCTGGTCCCATTGATGCTGTGTTTTTTGCTTTGGAGAGGGCGGCCTTACCTGAGCATCTGAGATGTCAGGGGGGCAGCACTCTGCTGGGATAGATATTTGCCCTTTTGGTGGGGAGGGGGGGGGAGTTTGCGCTAAACCTGTCAGCTAGGATGTTGGCAATGTCTGTGGGTTCAGTGTATTTTTTGTCATTTTGGAGTAATTCTGAGCATATCTGGGAATTCCCACCCAGGTTCCGAACATAACTAAAGAAAGCCTTGTGATTATCCTTAGTGTCCTGTGCAATTTTTCTCTCGAAGCTGGCCTTAGACAATTTTATGAGTGCCCGTAGTTTTTTGCTAACACTGATCAGTGATGCCTTCCCTTTTTGGGATTTCGCTCTATCATTTAGTAGCTTCCTCCTTCTATTGTATAGTTTGTTTATGGCTGGGGTCCACCAGACAGGACGTCTGCCTTTGGAGGATTGGGTCTTGGTTTTATTTGGGATCGCATGATCCATGCATTCCTGAAGGTGTTCATAGAATGCGTTTATAAAGGATTCTGCGGTCTGGGCAGATTTTCCACAGGCCCGGGGGCTTTTAAGGATTCCACCTCAGTTTTGAGGAGTGTGAAATTTGCTTTAGAGAAGTTTTTCACTGTGGTTTTCTGGGCAGGGGTGGGGTCGGGATGTGAATATCCAGTGAGATTAGTTTATGGTCTGATCTTACCAGTGAGGGATACACTTCTGGTCTGGAGCATAGAGTCCCCATGTTGGTGATGATCAGGTCCAGTATGTTTTCCTCTTGTGGGAGTGGTAACAAGTTGTTCCATAGCATTTGAGTTTATAAATTCTAGGAACCTTTGGGCTAGGGTGTTGGAGCTAGAGTAATGCTCCCAGTCTATGTTTGGGTAGTTGAAGTCGCCCAATATAATGGTGTTTGGAGAGACCTTCATATTTTCCAGTGTTCTCAGAAAGGCCGAGTGGGGTTCCTGGGTTTGGGAGGGTGGTCTGTAGCAGGCTATAAACTGGAAGGCAGTTTTAAACACTGTTAGTTGCACATGGATAGTCTCTGATGCTTCGTGCTTTGCCACCAACCTGGAGGTGTGGGTATCTTTGATGAATATCGATACTCCCCCTCCTTTTGTGGTTCGGTCCAAGTTTTGGGGCCGAAAAGCATGGTATGAGGTATAACCTGGTAGTGCTGGGGTGCTCTCGGGAGCCCTGAACCAGGTTTCTGTTACTGCACAGATATCGATGTTCTCCATGCTAAGGAGAGTTTCGAGTGCTTGCATCTTGAGGTTTAGACTTCTGGCGTTGAGTAGCATTACTCTTAGTTTCTTATCGCTTGTGATACCTATGGAGGTGGGTTTGTCTTTTGAGCCTTGCCTAAAAAAGGAGCCTTTGCCAATATCTGAAAGCCCAGGGCTGACAGGTGCAAGCCGTCCCTAGCGAAGCATCGTGGCTTGTCGAGCATATCATCCCAAGCTGACAGGCATTGGATCCCCTTTGAATGACACCAGTACTTAAGCCAATTGTTGAAATTGATCATCTTGTCTTCATATTGTGGCATCATTCTTGGTGAGGGTAAGATGCTACTCAAGGTCAGGGTCATACCGGCCTGGGCTACATGCTCAGAGAGCTCCTTTATGTCTCTTTTCATGCAGTCCAGGGAGGTACGTCTCAGGTCATTCACACCAGCATGGACAATGACTGAGTCATATTTGTACTTGCCTTGGAGTGACCTGAGTGCTTGTGTTATTTGGTGGATCCTAGCACCCGACAGGCTGCTCACCGTGACCCTCTCCTTGTTCAGCCTGGTGAGTGGGACGTCAGTGTGCCTGACGATAGAGTCACCTATTACAAGTGTATCAGGTGTGTTGTTTAGTCTTAAGGGCTGTGACTGTTCGGCACACTGGCTTTGTGAGATATGTGTTGCACGTGTTTTGTTTTGGGGTAGCGGTTGCTTGGGTGTCTGCTTTGGAGGTCTCTGCTGCTTAGGCAGATCTTTATTTAGAGCCTCCGAGTATGTTTTTGTGTGATTATGTGTTTGGTTTGCTGTCATGGTAGGTCTATGTGAGACTGGAATTGTAGTGAGTGTGGTTTCCTTCTCCTCCTGACTGGTTATGCCAGTACTGAGTTGAGAGAGCTTAGCCTCCAGTTTGGCTATATGGTTGCATCTCTCACATGTGTTGGAATTTGTTGGGAGGAGGAGGGGTTGTCTGTGTACATGAGGCAGTTGTAACATTGCCTCAAGATTCCCAGATTCACCATCTGGACCGGAGAGGAGATTGACAACTGACCTTTGGACATGTTAGAATAATATTGGGAATTCCTTAATAATTGAAAACAAGGGCCAGTGGGGAGTGAGGGTGTAGTGCTTTTAATTTTTAGTGCTGACTTATATAATTGCTTTAGCGAGCAAGTGCCAGGTAACTTAAGTGCAATGTGTTACAGGTAACTTAAATGCAAAAACGACAAACAGTAACTTTCTTTCAAGTGAAACAAGGAAATAAGTACAGTAAGCAATGCAGATATCACTAGTGTTCCACAGAAGCGCTGAGAAGCCGCATATTAGGTGGAATTAGAGTTCCAAGGAAATAACAAGCAAACAAACAACAAGCATATAAACAAAGCTAGATTCAGCAGGCCTGGATCTAGTCTATGCTACAGCAAACAAGGTGTACCAATTTCAGTAAGATACAGTTCAAATATTCAGGCACTATAAACCTTTAACCAGAAATTCCCAGCTCAGAAGGGCAGAGTCCAGCCTCTTCTCCCACAAGAGTGCAGACCACGAACCTTCTTAATGTAAAATAACTGGCCTGAAGCCCAAGTGCTTAAACCAGAACTAATACACTTTAAGAATAACAGACACTGGGCTCTCAATCAGCAGTTCCCAACTTAGAAGGATGAAAGCTACCTGTCCTGCCACCACAGTGCATGCCACAAACCTTCCTAATGTAAAACAACTGGTCTGAAGCCCAAGTGCTTAATCCAAAAGACTTAGAATGATGGCTACACTTTAATCAAGTTACTACCAAGCAGTAATAAATACAATTGAATACTTTAGAGAATGCCTTTATTAGTGCTCAAGTTACACAAACAAAGCTAGATCCAGCAGGCCCGAATCCAGTCTATGCCACAGCAAACAAGGCGCACCAACTTCAGTAAGAAGCAGTTCAGGTATGCATGCACTATAAGCCTTTAACCAGAAATTCCCAGCTCAGAAGGGCAGAGTCCAGCCTTTCCTCCCACAAGAGTGCAGACCACGAACCCTCTTAATGTAAAATAACTGGCCTGAAAGCCCAAGTGCTTAAACCAGAATTAATACACTTTTAGAATAACAGACACTGTGCCCTCAATCAGCAGTTCCCAACCTAGAAGGATGTAAGCTACCTGTTCTGCCACTACAGTGCAGACCACAAACCCTCTCAGTGCAAAACAACTGGTCCGAAGCCCAAGTGTTTAAACCATAAGGCTTAGAATGAGTTACACCAAGCAGTAATAAATACAATTGAGTACTTTTAAGATGATGCAAAAGTAAAATAAAGTAGGTAGAAACACAAGTACAGTAAAAGCAGATTATTTTTTTTTTTCTGAACAAGTGCTGAGATCAAAGAAACAGATTTGAGTGCTGAAACTATAAAACTGGCTAGTTATAAGAAAAAAAAAACTAAGCTAGAAGGCTTCCCTCCAACACAGAAGGGCTTGGGGGCTCAGAAGCCTACAAATAGTCTATGCCACTTAACAGGAAAGGCAGAAAACAAGCTTACATTTTTTTTTCTGTTTCCCAGATGCTCTCTTTGTACACAGTAGGAGTGCCTGAAATCAGAATATGATCTCACTGCACTCAGTTGAGTGAGCAAATGAGATGGGCCCAGAAGGAGTATTCAAACACAAATTTACAAGAGGGGCGGGCAGTTTCAAGGCCACTAAGATTAACACCAAAACAAAAACAGGGAGGGTGGGTCGGACTAACTGAAGAGCAGAGTCAAAACTTCCAGTTCAGTTAATATTCCTGCAACACACAGTTAAAATCAATTTAAATACTGTATTTTTTTGAAAAAAAAAGTGCAGATAAAGGTACTTCAATTCTCTTATACGTCCAGTTGAATACAGCAAGTTCTTAGCCGGCCAAAGCTGAGGTTTTTAAGCAGAAAATATTTCACACTGTACCACTTACATAGGCAAGGACAGGAAATCAAAGAATGTGGCTACCCCCACACCTGTAATTACTAGCAAATAACAAAATTCAGCAAACACTGACTAACTTCCAGTTCAGTTAATATTCCTGCAACACACAGTTAAAATCAATTTAAATACTGTATTTTTTGAAAAAAAAGTGCAGATAAAGGTACTTAAATTCTCTTATACGTCCAGTTGAATACAGCAAGTTCTTAGCCGGCCAAAGCTGAGGTTTTTAAGCCTGATGTACTGTGCACCATAACTCACAGGTATACATACCATTGCTGGATGTGTATCTGTGTGTCAGATAGGTATCCAATGCTGATTACAGCCTCTGTGTCTTTAGCAAATAATTGTGGACATGTTAATTGTGGACACATTTTTAGCACATGCATGATGGGTATTCACACAACATCATCAGTGGTGCATGGATAACTGATAGAATACCATTCGGCCACATACTCACTGTACGGTACTTATGGTGAGTGTAGATCATATTTTGGATATGCCAGTCTCATCCATGACATGGCATGCTAAAACACAACTGCATATTTAAACACTATACATACCCAATATGTGTCATATGACCTAGCCACTCAATAGCATCACAAGACATATATGTGTCAGTTGTGCAAATGGTGATTGGTATGCATACTGTTTAGAGGTGCATATGTGTGCACACACACATCATTATGGTGTGTAGCAATGACAGCTATGTGTAGTACTGTGGTTACAATAACTGGATGGGGTATAGTACCATAGGCCATCATCATGAGGCATCAGGTGGTCACTCAAGGCTACAAATGTTTCCCAAACCAGCACAAATCATGCTGTGCCAGAACTGTACTACCTTGGCTAAATTCACCATTTCACAACCAGTTATTACGTGATTTTGCAAGGAGGCCAATAAGGAGCATTCCCTGACATGAATGTGTAGTGTGTTGCAGAGTGTTTAAATGCCCCAGGATAGGCCTCTACTCCTCAGGTATATTATGTGTAATGTGTGGATGAGATTTTGGATACTGGAGTGTGTCTTTACAGAGGGTTTGGGAATCCTTTATGTGTAGCATGTTAAAATGCTCTGTGTATGACATAGATGTGTATGTTATGTGCATGTTGAGTATCAACTGTGCCTATCCAATGGTCACTACAGTCTAGCCACATTTGTTTGAGATGGTCTGGGTATTGCATGTGTTTGAGGCTGCTAATCACATTAGTGAGATGTGCGTGCTCTTACACCAAACATGCACAGCATGCATTATGGGTAGGTGTGTTACATGTGTACATAGCCTACACCTTAGCTATGATGTGCACTTTTTATTTCCAATAATAAATGTAGAACACACTCACCAGCATCTGTCCACTGCCTTGACATCACCCCAGAGGTACCTACATAGAGATGAGACAGTTTGTCAGTGGCCACAACTGTGGCATTGCTACTGTGTGTTTGCAATCTTACAGTACAACAACAGTTTACATTCACAGGGCTACAGATTATGTTCCAAATGATCAGTATTGCATAACAACAGGCTCCACATCTTTGAACGACACACTGCACATCTCACATATGCATGATCTACCAATACAGATAACAGTAGTCTACAGATATGCCATGTTACCTGCATGCTCCATGTGTACTTGCTGGGTGGCTCCAACCTCCATCATGGTGTATGTCTGCTGCTGTTGTTGTTGGGCAGGTGCCACCAGGCTCATGAGCAGCTCCTCCACTATGGTGAGGGGGGGATGGATACTAACACCACCCCCTGTTGCAAGCTGTTCCCTATGCACATTAGCGGCACGCTGACGGACATGTCGGAGAAGATCACTGCAGTGGTGGCGTACCTGCTGATATGTGCGGTTATGCAGGCCTACCTCATTGACCCTGCGGACAATATCTTGCCACATTGCAGTACGCTCCTGCTGGTCCTGGCTGGTTCGTGAAAACAGTACATGGTAGTGCTGAATCATAATGCTAGTGATGATATCATCTTCAGCCCTACTGTAGCTTGGGTTCCTGTGGTGGGCCATGATCCCTGGAAGACATAAATACAAAAATATGTCTGAGCAAGTCATATGGCACATTTAACATTATACAGTACAGATATCACTGAACTGCCATATATATATATATATATATATATACATATATATATATATATACATATATATATATATATATATATATATATATATATATATATATATATATATACATATATATATACTTACACACATAATACAATATGTTGTACCTGAGCACAGATTACAATAATTACTCACACACATACATCTACATGTTGGAGTGTATTTTCTATGGTGTTGTATAATTGTACTGGATGTTATGTTTGTGAATACATAAATGATATGTATATCTGAGATGGCTTAGTGGCAAATCACGTTTGCTGTGATGTGAATGGTTGTGGTTTTTCTTAGTAAATGCTTTTTATTTTGTTACTAGCCAAAACAAAGGTCAGGGAATGGAATAAGGCACATTTCAGCATTTGCAAGTGGGTTTTCAGAAGGGTAAGCACAGCTTATGGTTGTTTAGCAACCTATAAGCTAACCGAGAGTGAAACACTGTAACTGCCACGTATCACTGCTCACCCCACAACTGCTTGAAAGTGCCTTGCTCACTGTCTATCTAATGAACCATGTTCTGCACAGCAACAAAATAAAATCACTATATAAGACTATACAAGAGTACCTGGCACACTGTATGCAACATGATGCACCACCTAGCCACAGCAGATATACATCAAGCTGATGTGTAAAGAAATATATCATCCATCACAATCAGTGTAAGGTCCAGTAAATGTATTAATATTATACCACACAACTTGTTAATGCCAAACCCGTAGCCAAAATATGTGCACAATTGGGAATATAGGTCACATACTGCTGTAGTACACAATGAATGTTGCTAGATACACAGTTATATGTATTACCACACATATGTCAAAGGACATGTTACAGACATACCCACACACGTCAGACATAATTACAGGACACAAAGGTATGAGAACCCAGATAAGCTTTCAGTGTGTACTATACAGTACTGTGTGTCAGTACTTACAGAACCTTAATCTTGAGAAATGTAATCTGTGATGAACACAGGGACCACACAAACCAGTGGATGCAAGCAATGTGGACATACACCATACTTTGCTGTAGAGGCCGAGAGCTTCAATTAGTACTACAGTACACACAGGTTTGCATTCAACATTGGTACCAATCAATAATCATAGATATAGTGCTTTAGCCTCCAATGACACACCCTAGTTAAAACCAAGGGACTTAATCACACTGTATGCAGTAGCACTTGTTCTGCCTAGCAACAGAATACACAGCTTTTGCTAGGATCAAAGCAAGGACCCAGAATACCATAACATAAACAGTTTCTAAGTAAGCTATCCCACAGATACATATCTTTGACGTATTCACAAACATATTGACCATCACAGTCAGCCAACAGTACAGAGAATCGATTGCAACAAGTAGAGGTAGGTGTGTATGAATATATATATATATATATATATATATATATATATATATATATATATATATACATATATACATCCATTTGTCTACATATACAGATATATATATATATATATATATATATATATATATATATATATATAGGCACATATACATTTCACATTTCATAGTGAGAATATCAAATATACAAAGGATGTAAGGTGTACAGTAATGTAATAACATTGCACAGTCTTGGGATAAATGCATTGAAGGTGTTCACAGCCCAGGTAGCTTTAGCAGGCCTTACTGGCTTCAACATTGCAAACTGAACGAACCACCCACAGTGTTTAACCACCACATGTCATATACCAGCACTGTATGCTGTCTTGTTTGTCACACACTAAAACCTACATACAAATATGTGCATACTAACCTTCAACAACATATATATCTCCTCCCTTCGCAAACAGTTGCAATATGTCCCCTGCTCTATGCACATATACAGATGTGAATATATATGACACATATATATTTCTCTGTATGTGTGTGGCATACACACACACATGGTCCACACTGTTGTAAGTCCCTGGACCTCACAGCTGAACTGTTGGGCCTTGCTGCAACACAACCAGGTGTCACATATGAACACAGACTAACATTAGGGGGTATGTATGGCAACAGATGCTAGATAAGCATACTAGACTGCTACAGCAGTTGCCAGTGCTAAGCTACACTTTAATATGACTATCATGCATGTGTTGTTCTGTCACACCCATGTTTATATAATGTCAGCGCTAATCCCCCCAACAACCATTGGCCACACTACTGTACAGAACACAGATAACATGGATCAGATCTTTGACATTTAATGCTGAGCTACACATTTCACAGGTATGTCCCACTGCCCACAGGTACGTTAAGCAGAACATCTGTGCAGAAAGAAATACTGCTGCCACGTATGAATGTTTCACATTATGTAGACTATTCTTCAATAACATCTACTACATGCCAGTAAATACTTATGTGTCACTTACCTTTCCTTTGTATAATTTGGTAATATTTATTTTTCCTTTTCTCTCTCTCTCTCTCTCTCTCTCTCTCTCTCTCTCTGTCAGTCTCTGCAATAGAGTAATTCAGTTTGTTGCCAGAGATTGCAGCCTGCTTTTGTAGGAATTGCACATGAGCATGTGATGGCCTCTGCACCAATTAGTGCCCACCATTTGCTAATTGCATGCAGCCTGCTGTGTAGTAATTGAAGTAATCACTGTTATAGCAACCCAGTACTATAAATTGCGGACTCATGTAGGCGTGGCCCTTTCAGCTTTCCAAGATGGAGACCATCCTTGTTTGGTGTGGACATCATTGTTTAAAGGTTGGTATAGTTCGTATATCAGAAGCCAGGGGTGTAGCCAGAGATTTACATTTTGTACTCAGACCTAATGTTGCTGCTTCCAGTACACACTTGTCAGTGTAGAAATCTACTCACCCCTCAAAATGCTACCCCAAGATACATGGAAAGATGTACTTTCTTTTCAACTGTTACAATTAACAGCCATACAAAGCTAGTTATAGAGATGTATTCCTTTGGCACAAGAATTGTTTGTGAACTGCTATACTGTGAATATTCATTTACTCAGTTCTAAACAGTTTGTGCTTTTTAGTGTTGACATTAGCACAAGCTGCTCAGAAAAACTGGACACATTTCAGTACTGTGAGTATGCTTACCTACATCCTTGGTAGACCCTGCACACACAGGTATATTCTACATTTGGGTAGGGTTGCAGAAGTACAGAGAGCGTAAGTACTATTGTGTGGATTTTATCTTGCTGGACTTACAGGGTTGCTGTGTACATGTTAGTTTATCAAGGCAAGTAGTCTGTCTGCGTAACTCCCAACTGTGGACCTGTCCACATGATAGCCAGAGAATAGCCTGTTATTTTTTGTCTGTGCACCACACAGGTCTTTTCAGCGATAGAGCAATGGCATTCTTACAGTTGGTTGCTACCAGTACATGGCTACATCCATTTGTATTTCAGTGTTTTATTCCTACATAAAGGTATGTTTCCAAAACTCCTTCCAAAGCTATTTGCACAGTGTGTAACAGCAGGAAGGCTAATATGCCTCTATGTTTCTGCCTTTGCCAGACAACTCAACCAATCAGGTACAAATTTGAACAGAATCAGGGAAAAGTCAAGAAAAACTCAGGGACAATCAGGGACTCTTTTAAAATATTAGTGCCATTAAGTTGAAACATTGAGAGAATCAGAGCATATGAATAAATACACCTTTTCTGAAGTAAAAGAAGTGTATAGGTCTTAATTATTGTCATTATTTATTAAGTGTAATTCACCACCTTTCTGCCCAAAGTCAGTAGTTTTAGGAGGGGTTCAGAGGGACAGAGCTAAAATTTGGGTCAAAATCAGGGACATCCCTAAAATTAGGGACAGTTGAGAGGTATGGCCTCTGCCCTAAACAGATATGCCAGTGTTTGTCCTGCTGTGATACTGTGTGGGGTTGTAAGGTGATGGTGTGACATTATTTCCTGCTAGAATGGCTGCTTCTCTTATCACAGTCATGTAATGTAATCCCACAACAACTGTTGGTCAACATCCACAGAACAAGTTGTGTGGTATGGTATTCCTAATTTTCCTTTACATTCACTCATTCTGATGCATGATATAGTTATTTAAGCACCAACTTGATGTATATCTACCGTGGCTTAGTGGTACTTCAAGTTATGTAGTGTGTGCAAGGTCCAGGGTTCGAGACTTACAGAGGTGTTTTATTTTGTTCCTGAGCAGAACAAGGGCTCTCACATACAGAGTGACTAAGGCACTTTTAAGCAGTTGTAAGTGGGTTTGCACGGGTTTGTGCAATGCTCTGCATTGCTTAGCCAAGCGCAAACCCGCTCACTACTGCTTAATGTTGCTTACTCCCTCTCACCCCCGCGCTAATTTCTTTGAAAGAAAAGAAAAATGGGGAGATAGGAAAATGGTGAAAAACGGGCACAAAGAGGGAAAGACAGTATGGAAAATAGCTCAGGATGTGTAGGACGGGTGTAGGGAAGGTCCATAGCTGCCCATTTTTTCAACAGCAACAGCTGTGTATATGCAATAAATTTGGAGGTAGATATGAACCCTTCAACCCCTGAGAGAGGGGTGAGGACAACAAAGTATGTTGTAATGCCAGTTAAATAACATTTCATGTGTCCAGTTGACATGTGTGCAAAATGGGCAGCTATGTATGGGGCGTAATTTTTTTTTTGGGATAAGCTTGCCCTTTTTTTTCCAGTGAGAGTGGAATGTGGGGTAGGGGAAGTAGGTATATTTGGGGAGGTAGGTTGGGGAGGTAAACAGACAAGACAAACAAGATGCATACAGGGGCGGCATATGACGCACGTGGTGGGTGAACACCTTTGACGGGGAGGGATATTTGGAAATTGCAAGCCTATGAGCCCCCAGATGGAAACAGTGGGACTGAGGTCCCCACCCATGGGCAGTCACCACTGCACCTTCACGGCCCAGAATGTGGCTGTGCTGGGGGCTGTGTAGGAGGGGTAGGCTAACCTGGGAGTTGCTCCACTCGGGTCTCAAGCTGGCGTAGAGGTTCTGCAACAGAACGTTCAATCTCTCTATGCACCACAGCCCGGACCGTACGAAGGGTGATAGGTGCCTCTCCGCCCAAGCTTGCACGGGGGGGGGGGTGAGCTCCATCCCCTGCAGTGCTTCCACCCAAAGGTGGCACAAGGCCAATGGAGGAGGAGGTCCCAGGCTGAGCACCGGATCTTCTGGTGCCTTGTGCCATGGCCAGCTGAGGTGGGACAGGTGGTCCTCTGGGACCAGCCTTCCCATACAAACTATGTTTTGGAGAGTTTAATAAAGATATGGGTTAGCAACAGTCAACAGCATTCCCAATTAGTTATAACAGCATGCAGAAGTATTCCCATTAAACCAACACACCAGATTTTCAACAGTTGAAAAGCAAGCACAACACATGCATATATAGAACAATAGTGGACATTACAACAGCATGCAGGTTTAATTGATGGTAACAGGCCACCAATGTTGTGGTATTTTAACAGGGCAGATGCATAGAAATAAATGCAAATATTTATAAAACAATAGGACAGATGTCCCAACAAATTTTTTGAGATTAGACATACTGACTGAGGTGTGGAATTGCACATACAGTAGGGTGGAAAAATATAGCTCAATTAACAAGTTATATATCCTTCTAGTTTTCACTACATTCCTATTAACTGCAGTTATATGTCCCTTACATGTATTATTACACTACCCAATGTCCTTATATTGTGCAGTTGGATTTTGCTAGATCAATATATACATGAGCTGTATCTTACATACAAACTGTCCAAGATGCAGATGTTACTGCAACATATTTTGAGAGTTGCTCACACACACTACTGCTAAGATGGTATACTGACAGCTCTACTTTCATATAATTATGTATATATGTTGAGGTGAAAGTATCAGTTATATGTTAACAGCTCTCTACATTTCTGGCAGCACACTGACATTTCTGGGGAACACAATACCAAGCTACTCATGTGTCAGATTAACCTGTACATGCTTGGCATGAACCAACAGTTGAGGGCTGTAAATATGCATAAAAGCTACTGGCACTCCCTTCATCCACATTATATGGGCCTACCCAAGTGTGGGTTGACACTGCTTAATGCAACACTACTATTTGTAGAATGCAACAGTACAACAACATATCAAAGAAAATGACACAGACACACTCCATGGATTATACATTTATTAAAGGATTATTACACCTTTATTTATTGGGTTAAAAGACTTTTTGAAGGCTCTCTCATTTATTTTATATAACAGTACATGCAGAATAATTACTAACCTGCCTGATGATGCAGCCTTTGCAGCCTATCTTCATGGGCTTGCAGTTTCATAGACCAGTCACCTGCAGCTGTGAAGTAAATGCAGTGATATTGAGACATACCTATCCATAGTATAGACAAGTATGGCAATTCTTAACTACTTAATACAATGGCTACTTACTCAGTACTGAGGCATTAGGCATCGTACGGGATTCCTGGATCCACTGGTCCAGTTCATCCCCCCTACGCTGCTTCAGGTCAGAATAATGGTGCCTGACCTGCTCACTAGTCTGAGGAACACCAATGGCACTGGTGAGATCACGGGCAAGACTGTTCCAGGCCTCTGTTTTATATCGGGTACCCTGGTACTGGCCCTGCAGGAGTCTTTCCTCATATTTGTGGATGAGGAGCCAAACCATAATTTTGGACTCCTGGATGCCCCAGCGTTGCACTCTAAATCGAGTGCCTTCACCTACACCAGCCATGCTGACTGCAGGAGGAAGCTACAACCAGATATAGCAAGTATTCCCGCCTGTGGAGCTTAAATATGCCTCATTTTCCACACTTATTTGTGATTGGCCAGTTTTGGAAAAGCTCAGCTGTGGGCATAGTTTCATAGTTTCATAGTATAGTACTAGGCTATCTGCCCTGGGGCATTTGTAAGCCTAGCCATAATGATGTGGCTTTTGCCACCCCATGAAGTGGTACCAAAATGTACAGAATAAATCTAGAATACTCTGCCTCTGTCTAGTAGTGACACAGTGAAGGTCCCCTTATATAATAGAATTAGTTTACTGTGCCCCTGTCTAGCAGTGACACAGATGTGACCCCTGGGGTAAACTTACGATCTCCCATCCACTCATCAAGATTTCTCTTGAAGAGAGTCAGTGAGGGGCTCTGCCTAATACGAACTGGGATCCTGTTCCAAAGCATGGGAAGCCTCTGGGTTATGAATCTATCCCTCCAGCATGTCCTATTCATACTTGTGCCGAGGTTTAAGTCTTTAGCTCTCGTGGTCCTGATGGATTTGGAGTTTTTGAGGTGGAGCATGTCCATCAGATCCTGATTGGACATGGCTTTGTACGTCAGGCAGAGATCACCTCTGAGCAGGCGGTATGCTACTGAATAGAGCTGAAGTTTCTTTAGTCTGGCAGAATAAGACATATGTTGGAGACCCTTGATCCTTTTGGTGAGGTATTTTGTGGTCTCTCCAGCTGTTGCAAGTGCCGGGTGAGGTACATACCAAATGGGGCATTGTACTCAATCATGGGTCTGATGAGGGAGGAATATAGGGGTACAATGACATCCTTGGATCTGGATGTGAAACCCTTCATGATGAGGTGTGCAAGGTACAATGTTTTTCTAACCACTTTGGCAACGTGGGTGTCAAATGAGTGGTCGCTGTCTACTTGGGTCCCTAGGTCTCTGATTACTTTTTCCATACTCAGTGGGTTGCTGTCTATGTGATAATTTGTGGGTACTTTGTTGTTTCCAAAAGGGATGACTATACATTTTTTGGCATTTAGTTTAAGGCCGTGACTACGGCACCAGTTGTCCGTTTCAGTGAGACCTTTTTGTAGGATGTGTGTATCTGCTGGTGTATCGACTATGGCGCCTAGTTTGCAGTCATCTGCGAACTTTGTCAGCCACAGCCCTCCCATGTTTGCTTTAACATCTGAGAAATAAATGCCGAACAAGAGGGGTCCCAGGACAGATCCCTATGGGACACCACTTGTGACTGGCTTTGAGTCTGACATTGCTCCAGCGATTTTAACTTTATGGGTTCTGTCCTTTAGCCAGTTTGCAACCCATCTAGTGACATAAGGGTTTACTTTTAAGCTGTTTAGCTTATCTATGATGCCTGAGTGGGGTATTGTGTCGAAGGCCTTAGCCAAGTCCAGGTATGCTGTATGGACTGCTTTGCCCTCATCAATGGCTCTAGTGACTGTTTCGAAAAAGTCAACCAGGTTTAAAAGGCAGGATCTGCCCTTTACAAAGCCAAACTGGGTGGGGTCAAGCGTCTGTAGGTCCCCTATGTCTCATTTTATGAGTTCCATAATGATTCTTTCCATAGCTTTGCAGACCAGGCTAGTCAAGCTTATGGGGCGGTAGTTTCCAGGGTCTGTAGAGGCACCCCCCCTTGTGGAGTGGGACCACTGTTGCTGTACGCCAGTGTTCAGGTACATATCCCGAAGTAAGGCTAAGGTTAAATAGCATTTTTATGTGTGGGTTTAGCTCCTCTTGGAGTTCACGTAACACGCACCCCGGGATACCGCCAGGTCCCATTGATGCTGTGTTTTTTGCTTTGTTTAGGGCGGTTCTCACTTGGACATCTGAGATGACAGGGAGATTACATTCAGCTGGGATAAGTATTTCTTCTTTTGGGGTGAAGGAGGCGAGAAATTTGCACTGAACCTGTCAGCCAGAATGTTAGCAATATCTGTGGGTTCAGTGTATTTTTTGTTGTTGTGAACCAACTCTGAGCATATCTGAGGGTTTCCGCCCAGGTTTCTAACATAGCTGAAGAAGGCTTTGTGATTATCTTTAGTGTCCTTAGCGATTTTTCTCTCAAAGTTTGCCTTGGATATTTTTATGAGAGAACGTAGTTTTCTGCTAATGTTGATCAGAGATGTCTTCCCTTCATGGGATTTCACTCTGACGTGCATTAGCTTCCTTCTTTTGTTATACAATTTGTTTATGGCTGTGGTCCACCAGACAGGACGCTTACATTTGGTGGAGAGGGACTTGGATTTGTTTGGGATTTCATGATCCATGCATTCTTGGAGATGTCCATAGAAAGCATTTGTGAAGGATTTGGCATTGTGGGATGTGGTATCCACTGGCACAGTGGGCTTAAAGGATACCATCTCAGTCTTAAGAAGAGTGAAGTCTGCTTTTTAGAAGTTTTTCACTGTGGTCTTTTGTGCTGGGGGTGGAGGTGGGATATGTATATCCAGGGTGATTAGTTTGTGGTCAGATCTCACTAGTGAGGGGTATACTTCTGGTGTGGAGCATTTTGTCCCCATGTTTGTGATGATCAGGTCTAGTATATTATCTCCCCTAGTGGGAGAGGTGACTAGTTGTTCCAGTGCATTTGAATTTATGAATTCCAGGAACCTTTGGGCTAGGGTATTAGGGCTAGAATAATGTACCCAATCTATGTTTGGGTAGTTGAAGTCTCCCATGCCTGCTTCGCTAATGTTAACAATGTTTAAAATCCCTTTGATAGATATGTGTCTGTTGAAAGTGCATGTTTGTGAAATGTTATCATGGCTTAGTGGTTAAGTACTGTGACTATAGTGCACAGTATCCTGAGTTCGAGCCCTGTCACTGCTTTTTATTTTCCTGCTGGGCAGACCTGACTGGTTAAGGAGCAGTAAAGCAGGTGTGAGCGTGTTTAACTGACTTTGCTCGACTTTGCCCGACTTTGCCTTATGTTGCCCGACGTTGGCCTACATTGCCTGACGTTGCGCTTGTTAGCGCGGTGCGCAGCTACACGCAAAACCGTTGCGCTGATTAGCACAGTGTGCAGCTACACGCAAATGTATTTAAATATGCTCAGTAGTGGCAAAATGTGCTTAGCAGTGCTTTTTATTGCTTAAAATAGGGTACTCATGCCTCAGAATGCATAAACATTTCACCTTCATATATATAATTCATGCACTACTACATTTAATATTTCAATGCTTTTTACAAAACTTATCCATAAAAAAATGTCAGGAAATGTTTTTGTATACAGATTTCCCACAGAAAATGGAACGTGCAGTAGTGGGACTCGAACCGGGAATGCCTCCTCGTTGTGCGAAGGCTCTAACCACTACGCTATCGCTATGTTGCTTAATTTGCATATATTTTTCTTATTATCCTCTTCTGGTGTCTCAGCTGTTGTAACTGTAGCTAAGCAATGGGCAAACCCAGTCAAACCCGAGCAACTACAGGCAGCTATATTGGAAGAAAAAAAAAATATTTTTATTTTTTATTCTGTAAGTTGTTTAACATATGGGGGAGTGTAGTGTTACATTGTACATATGTGAGCGGACTCGCTCATTTAAATGGAAGTTGCAGCATTTCTTCATTGCAGGGGCGTGGATATTTAGACTGCTCAGCAGTCCGACACGCCCCCTAAACACGTCCACGATCCGTGTAAGCTTTAGAGTTGAGGCAGCGTGCCCTCATTAATATGCATGGCATGCTGCCATCATATGCTTACACTGGTGCTTCCATGCAAGACTAATCTAGTCTTGCACGGAAGATTAGTAAATCCAGGGGAATATAACTGTTTCTCACACATACCCTGAAAAGCTGTAAGTAAAGGTTGATTAACAGGTTCATAACAGCTTCTTCATTTACATTTATCCATAAACCATTCTCTTTTCCATTAATTAACATTTTAAAATTAAAATCCCTTACACGGAGACGCATTTCAGTGAGAGCTTCACTTATGTCTCCATAAGTAGAAGGTATAAAGTTAAGACCTTTCCTTAAAACATTATACTTGGAGGAGACATAATTCTTAATACTGAATGTATCGAATATAGATGGAGCAATTATTTTCATACAGATGCCCATCCAGGGCTAAATGAAACTGTTAGTATCAAACCTATTTTAAAGAAGAAAGCTTCCTGTATTTAATGAATATGTTTAATGACTTTCGTTTATTGGTTTATTGTACTATTGTGGTTGCATTCTGATTGGTTAATTAGTATTATATGTGATGTATAAAATGGTATTGAACATTTTATAATTGTTTAAAGCACTAAATAAGAGTCATCTTGAAAGCTCTGCAAATAAAAATATTGTTTTTTTTTACACAGTTTTAATCTTTTTTGAGTTCCTTGTTTTTTGGATGTTTGCAAATGTGTTACACGTTTGTCTTTTCAATTCCTGCACCCTCCATATAGCTGCTAATTAATACTTTATTATATGCTGTTTGATTATGAATTCCAGAATGGTTTAATAGGTTTGCCAGATACAGTGTCACTAAATCAGAGTTTCAAGGGAAGAAGCTTTTAATGTTTCTCGTACTAAGTCTGTTTTCAATGTGAAAGTCTTTATTTAGAAAATGATTGTCAGTATTTTTATGTAAAATTTGACATAACGGTATTAAATTAAATCTAAGTCTCTGTGATAATTGTAAAAGTAACTAGTAGAAAATCCCAGTGTCCGACCAAATAAACAGCAACACAAAACGCCAGGGAACTAGCGTAAATCACACCAGGAAACTGGAAACTAGTCAGGAGACAAAACGTTTAATGGTTGAGCGCTTTCTTCAGTACAAAAACTGCCTTCATCAGAACATCAATTACTAAAATTCATCACATTATATACATAAAAAGCCCGCCTTTTTCCATTAATTATTCAATTAAGCATTTTTTTCAAAATCCTTATACCAAAAGCGTAATGTGACAGAATAATAATATGTAATATAAAACTAAAATTTATGTGTCCTTTCTTTAAGCTAACCTCTTGATATAAAAATGTACATTAACAAAATATAATAGAATATATGTACAATACGCCACAATTTAAAAAAACCTTGCAGAGTGTGTGCAAAATCTATGTGCACAATACCTAGTTGGTATACCTAAACCCTGCACACTGTTATATCTACTAAACACTGCCTACAACCTAATAATAAAAAAACATATGTATATAGGGTCTAAACACCAGTATATCTAGGTGGGGAAATTATGTATAAATCTGTACAATGCCTGTTAGTGTCTTAATAAAATGCCAAACATTACCATGTCATGACTGAATGTACAATCATTACCAATCATGACCTATGCCATATTTACATAATTCAACCCCATAGGCATACAAGAACAAGAAAAAAGTATGAAAGAAAAATATAAAATTCTAAACCATCAAAATGTGTAAATATTCCAAATCCTTTGTACTAGGTTCTAACTAGGGGTTTGGTAGGAATAACCTCATTCAGACCAGGAGGGGTACTTGCATCTAACCGGATCTGCCATCTAATTTCCTTTTCCCCTACTATAGCTTTGATATTGCCACCTCGGGAGATTTGGGACCACTTCCAAAATTCCAAATTTAAACACCTTGCATTTTGGATTTTCCATCAAATGTCTTGACAAGGCATTGTTGATGTCACATTTCCTCATACAGTAGGTGTGGTCAGAATCCTATTCTTTAAGCAACGGTCTGTCTTACCCACATAAAACTCATGCAGGTCTGACAAACGCCCAAGTACACTATATGCTTAGTTAAACAATTCCCATTGCAAAACCATACCTTACTTTTTAAACTATTCTTTAATTCAATGTTAGATTTGTCCAAAATATATTGACAAAATTGCATTGACCACATTTCTTCGACCTGTCTTTAATATTTTCCTTTCCTGTTGGTATTTAGATTTGATTTCAATAATTCTTTTTAAATTATTACCAGTCTTATGGACAAAATGTGGTCTAGATGTCACTTTGTTCTTTATCGATATATCACTTGTCAAAATATTCCAATTCGTATTAATTATATCCTTCACTTCATTAGTGTGTCTACCATATTTTATTATGCATGCCTTGGTGTATTCTTTTGGCACATCCAATCTTTCATTACCATTGTCACTGCCTCTAATTTCATGACTATTGCCATTGCCAATCCCCAATAAGGGTTTGTATTTGTGTCCCCATTCCTTAATAACATATGTGGTAATGTCCTTCACCATTTTGGCAGGATAATTTTTATCTAAGAATAGTTTACTAATATATGACATCTCCTGAATCATAGAATCCCTCTCCGATGTCATACGAGCAGCTCTAATACACTGCCCCTTAATAATGCCCCTCTTCGTACTATACGAATGGGCACTACTAAAATGTAAATAACCGTTACTAAACGTGTCCTTTCTATAAATACGCGACTGGAAGGATTCATCTTTACTATAAATGTATACATCCAGGTAATTGATGCCAACGTACTCATATTGATGTAAATTTAAGATACTCAGTAGTTTCATTTATGTATTTCATAAAACACAATAAGTTCTCTTCACTACCTTCCCATAGAATGAATATGTCATCCAAATATCTGACATACTTCTTAATTTGTGACATCCACCTAGTATTTAGTACAAATTCCATTTCAGTCCAACAGCACTAAATTGGCATATAGGGCATGTCGCCCCCATAGCTACCGCTTTCTGTTTGTAATATTCCCCTCGAAAAAATGTAATTATGATCCAACACTATGTCCATGAATTCCATCAACAAAGAAATAACATCCTGTCCAAGGCCACTTATCCTGGAAATACTCCTGTTAAATCTATCAAGACCATCCTCCTTAGGAATGCTAGAAAATAAATCCTGGATATCAATTGTAACAAAATGAGATTAGCACTCCATAAATCCTGCTTAAAGATACCCAGGAATTCCCAGGAGTCTTTCATAATATGATCCACCTGTTGGTAAATATGTTTTAATTTATGATGGATCACTTGACCAAAGGGGAAAGCCTTACTTGCACTGCCAGAAATAATTGGTCTAAATGGGGGATCATTCACGTCCTTATGGACCTTAGAATACCATTAATGGTGGCCAAGATAGAAACTCCACCTTCAGAAATCTGTACATTTCTCACTTATTCTATTTTCCAAAATGAATTCCTCCAGATATGAATCAATACATCCATGTGCAATATTAACTTCATTCAAAGAGGAGGGTACGTATTGCGTTGAATTATTAAGTAGTTCAAAAATCTTACTAATATATTTTTCCTGATCATAAAATACTATACCACCTCCTTATCAGCGGCCATAATCCTTATATTTTTGTCACACAAGGATTCTATCACATCCATAACTTCACTTGTGGACTGTTTATCATGCTTAGAGTACCTATATCTCTTATATAAGGCATATATCTCTGCATTGACCACATTTTCAAAGATGTCAACGTATTGCACATAGGGGAGTAAAAGTACTTTTCTCTTTAATTCACCTCCATGTGCTGCATTTAAACTTTTTCATTTTGAAAAAATCCCTAAGTTCAACTTTCTCAAGAATAGTTTGAATTCAACAAGAGTATCAGTTAAATCCAAACTGAAATCAGGTATGAATTTCATCCCTTTAGAAAAGGTGGTAAAAAACTCAGGAAGTATGGGGTGGGCACTGTAATTATAAATTTTTAACTCGCCACTCATGTGAACTATCCCCTCACATTGTGATTCCACAGGAAATTCAACACCAGGGTTGTCAACAATAGTATTGTCAGTGATAGACCGAATATGAACCCGGTTAGTATGTAGGGACTCAATTATTGGTTGTATCGATGGTTTCTCCAAACATTTCTCCCTTTCCCTTCCGCTTACAGTCTTCCATTGTTCTCTCTTCCTCTAAAACACTCCTCATCATTGTAATGTATATTTTATCATTTCGATAAACATTTTTATCACTTCTATGATAGGAATTTTTCTATCAGGTTTTTCCATTAAATATTTACTATCGCTCCTAATTTTCCACCTGTATGCTGTTCCATTCTCATATTGTGTGATGTCACGCTGTAACTTTTTACATTTTCTTTCGAAGGTTTTTCTATACATACTTTCAGCATATTCATATTGCTTAAAATACAGTGTTTCCCACTGTTCAAACAACATATCATTCTGTATCAATTTGTCATTATTTTCAATCTCATTCAATAATGTACTAATTTTAAAATCATTACATTCTATTATAAACAACATAAATTTCTTGCCAAAATCATTAAACATTTCATTACAAGTTTTAATATTCAAATCAGTCATGTCCACTCCCATGGGTTCTTTGAAGAACCGCAAACCCATGGGTATCACACCACTATCCAGACATTTGCGTAGGTACATATTTTCAACCTGTATATTCTTAACCTTGCACAGGTTGTTGCCAAAAGAATATATAAGTTTCTTTAATGAAGGATAGCCACCAGCGCATCCTTCCCCCTGATTACATAAACCAGGTCTGGAAATATCCTTAAAGTCTACAGGCATTTTAATAAAATTGTCCAATTTGTACATATCCCCTTTAGCGACCTCTCTTTGTTGAGAAAAAACTGGTACAGTACCTTTTTTGTTTTCACAAAATGCCGTTCTATTCTTTTCATCGCCAGCATAAGTCCTACTCGGCGGTTGGCGTTTAGGTTTAGCACCAGAAATCAAAAGCTGGTCTTCCTCAACGTTATCAGTTAACGGCAACATGTTGAAACCACTCTGACGACCGAATCTGTCATTACTTTCCTTCCTCGGCGTGCAACGGGACGAACATGGAGAGGATGATCTCCCCTGCCCATTAGGTATTTCGTCATCCATACTGCTTTGGCCAATAGAGGACCGGATAGTCGTAGCTGCCACAAAGTTAGGTTGTCCATGTTTATTTTGAGTAGTGCTAGGCGGAGTAAGCAATTCTACTAGGCGAGTGATTTCGCCTCTAATTATAGCCATTTCCGAGTGTATTTTGTCAATCTCCTCACGGGAGACACAACTGGACAAATTCATGGTCTCCTGCATAGATTCCATACCGACCAACAACTAGTAGAAAATCCCAGTGTCCGACCAAATAAACAGCAACACAAAACGCCAGGGAACTAGCGTAAATCACACCAGGAAACTGGAAACTAGTCAGGAGACAAAACGTTTAATGGTTGAGCGCTTTCTTCAGTACAAAAACTGCCTTCATCTTCTTCAAAGAACCCATGGGAGTGGACATGACTGATTTGAATATTAAAACTTGTAATGAAATGTTTAATGATTTTGGCAAGAAATTTATGTTGTTTATAATAGAATGTAATGATTTTAAAATTAGTACATTATTGAATGAGATTGAAAATAATGACAAATTGATACAGAATGATATGTTGTTTGAACAGTGGGAAACACTGTATTTTAAGCAATATGAATATGCTGAAAGTATGTATAGAAAAACCTTCGAAAGAAAATGTAAAAAGTTACAGCGTGACATCACACAATATGAGAATGGAACAGCATACAGGTGGAAAATTAGGAACGATAGTAAATATTTAATGGAAAAACCTGATAGAAAAAATTCCTATCATAGAAGTGATAAAAATGTTTATCGAAATGATAAAAATATACATTACAATGATGAGGAGTGTTTTTTAGAGGAAGAGAGGGAACAATGGAAGACTGTAGAGCGGAAGGGGAAAGGGAGAAATGTGTGGAGAAACCATCGATACAACCAATAATTGAGTCCCTACATACTAACCGGGTTCATATTCGGTCTATCACTGACAATACTATTGTTGACAACCCTGGTGTTGAATTTCCTGTGGAATCACAATGTGAGGGGATAGTTCACATGAGTGGCGAGTTAAAAATTTATAATTACAGTGCCCACCCCATACTTCCTGAGTTTTTTACCACCTTTTCTAAAGGGATGAAATTCATACCTGATTTCAGTTTGGATTTAACTGATACTCTTGTTGAATTCAAACTATTCTTGAGAAAGTTGAACTTAGGGATTTTTTTCAAAAATGAAAAAAGTTTAAATGCAGCACATGGAGGTGAATTAAAGAGAAAAAGTACTTTTACTCCCCCTATGTGCAATACGTTGACATCTTTTGAAAATGTGGTCAATGCAGAGATATATGCCTTATATAAGAGATATAGGTACTCTAAGCATGATAAACAGTCCACAAGTGAAGTTATGGATGTGATAGAATCCTTGTGTGACAAAAATATAAGGATTATGGCCGCTGATAAGGGAGGTGGTATAGTATTTTATGATCAGGAAAAATATATTAGTAAGATTTTTGAACTACTTAATAATTCAACGCAATACGTACCCTCCTCTTTGAATGAAGTTAATATTGCACATGGACGTATTGATTCATATCTGGAGGAATTCATTTTGGAAAATAGAATAAGTGAGGAAATGTACAGATTTCTGAAGGTGGAGTTTCCTATCTTGGCCACCATTAATGGTATTCCTAAGGTCCATAAGGATGTGAATGATCCCCCATTTAGACCAATTATTTCTGGCAGTGCAAGTAAGGCTTTCCCCTTTGGTCAAGTGATCCATCATAAATTAAAACATATTTACCAACAGGTGGATCATATTATGAAAGACTCCTGGGAATTCCTGGGTATCTTTAAGCAGGATTTATGGAGTGCTAATCTTATTTTTGTTACAATTGATATCCAGGATTTATTTTCTAGCATTCCTAAGGAGGATGGTCTTGATAGATTTAACAGGAGTATTTCCAGGATAAGTGGCCTTGGACAGGATGTTATTTCTTTGTTGATGGAATTCATGGACATAGTGTTGGATCATAATTACATTTTTTTCGAGGGGGAATATTACAAACAGAAAACGGGCGTAGCTATGGGGACGGCATGTGCCCCTATATACGCCAATTTAGTGCTGTTGGACTGGGAAATGGAATTTGTACTAAATACTAGGTGGATGTCACAAATTAAGAAGTATGTCAGATATTTGGATGACATATTCATTCTTTGGGAAGGTAGTGAAGAGAACTTATTGTGTTTTATGAAATACATAAATGAAACTACTGAGTATCTTAAATTTACACATCAATATGAGTACGTTGGCATCAATTACCTGGATGTATACATTTATAGTAAAGATGAATCCTTCCAGTCGCGTATTTATAGAAAGGACACGTTTAGTAACGGTTATTTACATTTTAGTAGTGCCCATTCGTATAGTACGAAGAGGGGCATTATTAAGGGGCAGTGTATTAGAGCTGCTCGTATGACATCGGAGAGGGATTCTATGATTCAGGAGATGTCATATATTAGTAAACTATTCTTAGATAAAAATTATCCTGCCAAAATGGTGAAGGACATTACCACATATGTTATTAAGGAATGGGGACACAAATACAAACCCTTATTGGGGATTGGCAATGGCAATAGTCATGAAATTAGAGGCAGTGACAATGGTAATGAAAGATTGGATGTGCCAAAAGAATACACCAAGGCATGCATAATAAAATATGGTAGACACACTAATGAAGTGAAGGATATAATTAATACGAATTGGAATATTTTGACAAGTGATATATCGATAAAGAACAAAGTGACATCTAGACCACATTTTGTCCATAAGACTGGTAATAATTTAAAAAGAATTATTGAAATCAAATCTAAATACCAACAGGAAAGGAAAATATTAAAGACAGGTACGAAGAAATGTGGTCAATGCAATTTTTGTCAATATATTTTGGACAAATCTAACATTGAATTAAAGAATAGTTTAAAAAGTAAGGTATGGTTTTGCAATGGGAATTGTTTAACTAAGCATATAGTGTACTTGGGCGTTTGTCAGACCTGCATGAGTTTTTATGTGGGTAAGACAGACCGTTGCCTAAAGAATAGGATTTACGACCACACCTACTGTATGAGGAAATGTGACATCAACAATGCCTTGTCAAGACATTTGATGGAAAATCCACAATGCAAGGTGTTTAAATTTGGAATTTTGGAAGTGGTCGTCCCAAATCCCCGAGGTGGCAATATCAAAGCTATAGTAGGGGAAAAGGAAATTAGATGGCAGATCCGGTTAGATGTAAGTACCCCTCCTGGTCTGAATGAGGTTATTCCTACCAAACCCCTAGTTAGAACCTAGTACAAAGGACTTGGAATATTTACACATTTTAGATGGTTTAGAATTTTACATTTTTCTTTCATACTTTTTTCATGTTCTTGTATGCCTATGGGGTTGAATTATGTAAATATGGCATAGGTCATGATTGGTAATGATTGTACATTCAGTCATGACATGGTAATGTTTGGCATTTTATTAAGACGCTAACAGGCATTGTACAGATGCATACATATTTTCCTCACCTAGATATACAGGTGATCAGACTCTATATACATATGGTTTTTATTATTAGGTTGTAGGCAGTGTTTAGTAGATATAACAGTGTGCAGGGTTTAGATATATCAATTAGGTATTGTGTATACAGATTTTGCACACACTCTGCAAGGTTTTTTTTAAATTATGGCGTATTGTACATATATTTTATTCATATTTTGTTAATGTATATTTTTGTACCAAGAGGTTAGGTTAATGAAAGGACACATAAATTTTAATCTTATATTATATATTATTATTCTGTCACATTACGCTTTTGGTATAAGGATTTTGAAAAAAATGCTTAATTGAATAATTAATGGAAAAAGGCGGGCTTTTTATGTATATAATGTGATGAATTTTAGTAATTGATGTTCTGATGAAGGCAGTTTTTGTACTGAAGAAAGCGCTCAACCATTAAACGTTTTGTCTCCTGACTAGTTTCCAGTTTCCTGGTGTGATTTACGCTAGTTCCCTGGCGTTTTGTGTTGCTGTTTAATTGTAAAAGTAAAGAAGAAAATAGTGTGCACACTCACAGGTTTGAGTGGTGTTTTTGTGGTTATTGAGGAGACAGCCAGGTTTATTGATATGGATGGTGGGGACCTGGTTCATTACCTCGCATAGGGCCCATTTGACCATGGTCCAGCTCTGTTGACATTGGATATATATGCTGCAATAAAACAACATTATCAGCCATTCAGGTAGGTCATAGGTTCATAGGTTCATAGGTTGGTACTGGGCTATCGGCCCTAGGGCCTATACAAGCCTATCCATAACAATTCCCATGCTATTTCTTCCCACACTATTTACTTCCCTGGACCCCTGTCTAGCAGGGCGATTGACATGACCCCCGGGGTGAATTTCCTTTCTCCCATCCAATCATCAAGGTTCCTTTTGAAGAGGGCCAAAGAGGCACTCTGCTTGACATGTATGGGCAATCTATTCCAGAGCCTGGGGAGTCTCTGAGTCAGGGAACTATCCCTCCAGCATATTTTGTTTGTTGTGATGACAAGGTTTAGATCCCTCGAGCGTGTGGCTCTGAGGGATTGGGATTTCTTTAAGTGTAGCATGTCCAACAGCTCTGGGATTGACATGGCCTTGTATGTTAAGCAGAGATCGCCTTGGAGTAGACGATATGCGACAGTGTATAGCCGGAGTTTTTTAAGGCAGTCAGCATAGGGCATCTGCTTTAGGCCTATGATTCTTTTAGTGAGGTATTTCTGTGGCCTTTCAGTTGTTGCAGATGTCTTGAGAGGTACATACCAAATGGGGCATTGTATTCTATAATGGGTCTAATGAGGGATGAGTACAGTGGGACAATGACCTCCTTTTTTCTGGATGAAAAGTCCTTAGTGATGAGGTGTGCCACATAGAAGGATTTCCTGACTGTTGTGGCAATGTGGTTATTGAAGGTGAGACCACTGTCCACCTGTGTCGCTAAGTCCCTTATCACACTTTCAGTGTTTAGTGTACTGCCACCTATGTGGTAATTCACGAGTACATGTTTTTTCCCAAAAGGGATAACTATACATTTCTTGGCATTGAGCTTGAGCCCATGGCTCTGGCACCAAGCATCTGTTTCTGTAAGGCCCTTTTGTAGAGTATCCACATCATTTGGGGATTCAATAATGGCTCCCAGTTTGCAGTCATCTGCGTACTTTGTTAGCCAGAGACCCTTAGTGTTGGCCTGTATTTCAGACAAGTAGATGCCAAACAAGAGAGGTCCCAGGCCTGAACCCTGAGGTAACCCATTTGTCACTTGTCTGGAGCTGGATTTGGAGTCAGCTACTTTTACAGTGTGGGTTCTGTCAGTAAGCCAGTTGGCAACCCATCGAGTGACGTAGGGATTAATGCCCATCTTAGTAAGTTTATCTATGATTCTAGAGTGGGGGATGGTGTCAAAGGCCTTGGCAAGGTGCAGATAGGCTGTGTGGACTGCTTTACCCTCATCCACGGCTCTGGAGACTGATTCAAAGAAGTCAGTCAGGTTCAGGAGACAAGATCGGCCCTTCATTAACCCAAACTGGGTGGGGTCCAGTGTTTGAAGGTTGCCAATGTCTTTGTTTATAAGTTCCATGATAATACATTCCATGGCCTTGCAGATCAGGCTCGTCAGATGAATGGGGCAGTAGTTCCTGGGATCCAAGGTGGATCCCCCCTTGTGGAGTGGGATAACTGTAGCTGTGCGCCACTCAATGGGCATGAAGCCTGAGGTGAGGGTATGATTAAACATGACACTTAGGTGAGGAGCCAGTTCATTTTGTAGTTCATGTAGTACACAGCCCGGGATGTCATCTGGTCCCATGGATGCTGTATTCTTAGCTTTGGAGAGTGCGTTTTTTACCTGTGTGGCCGTTATTACCAGAATTTGGCAATCTTCCGGTATTGAGGTGGGCCATTTAGGGGGTGAGAGGGGGGTGAAGTTGGCACTGAATCGATCTGCCAGGATATTGGCAATATCCTTGGGATCAGTATATTTAATGCCATTCTGTTGTAGCTCAGAGCAGATCTGAGCATTGCCATTTAGATTCTTGACATAGTTATAGAATGTCTTGTGGTTGTCTTTGGAATCTTTGGCAATTTTATTTTCGTAGCTAGCTTTGGAGGATTTTATGAGGGATCTCAGCTTCTTAGTGAGGCTGGTAAGGAGGTTTTTGCATCCTGGGATTTTCCTCTTTTCTGCAACAGTTTCTTCCTTTTGTTGTAAAGTTTGTTTATGGCAGGAGACCACCAGATTGGCTTCCATTTTTGGAGGAGAGCATCTTGATTCTATTTGGGATGGCACGATTCATGCATGAGTGGATGTGCTCATACAGTGCCTTAGTGTAGGACTCAGCAGGTGAACTTTCAATTCCCATCTGCATGGGTGTCATGAAGTTTTTAACTTGTGACTTGAGTAGCATGAAGTTGGCTTTGGAGAAGTTTTTTATGGAGGTTTCCTTACTGGGGGTGGGGGGTGGGATGTGGATGTTAAGGGTGATTAGCTTATGGTCTGACCTGACCAGCGAGGGGGTGACCATAGGTGTGGAGCATTGATTTCCCATGTTGGTAATGGCCAGGTCTAGGATATTGGAGCCCCTGGTGGGACTATGGATTAGTTGATTCAGGGCATTGGAATTTATGAATTCCATGAACCGTTGGGCAAAGGTGTTGGTACACGAGTAGTTTTCCCAGTTAATGGCAGGGTAGTTGAAATCACCCAGTATTAGGGTGTTTGGTTGTATATTAATATTTTCCAGTATGTTTAGAAAGGTGTAGTGAGAATCTTGGGGCATGGTGGGGGATCTGTAGCAAGCTACAATTTGGATTGCAGTCTTACCTAGTGTTAGTTGCACCTGGAAAATTTCAGATGCATTGTGTTGGGCAACTAACCTGGTGGTGTGAATATCCTTGGTGAATACAGACACTCCTCCACCTTTAGTGTTTCGATCCTGGTTTGGTGGCCAAAAAGTGTGGCAAGAGTTGGAGCCTGGTATTGCAGGGATGCTTTCTGGAGCCTTGAACCAGGTCTCAGTTACTGCACAGATATCGATGTTCTCCATTTTTAGCAGTGCCTCGAGAGAGTGCATTTTGAGGTTTAGACTTCTAGCATTGAGTAGCATTACCTTCAGATTTTGCATGCTTGTACCTGTTACGTTGGTGGTTTTGTCCTTTGAACTTTGCCTATACTGTGTGATGTTGGAGAGATAGCTATTCCTGATGAAAGGAAAGCATAGGGAGATCAAAAATTAGATGTAGATGATCTGCAAGCACGTAGACCCTCCCACAAAAACAATATGGTGTATGCAGTAAAATTTCTGATTTTTGTGTGACTTGTGAGTTGTTGAACAAAGCCGCTGCAGCATTTGTATAGTCTTCAATTGTTTTGCTTTATTCATTGCACTAAAGAATTAATTAATTCACTAATAGGACAAGATTGCCAAATATAGTCTAAAAATGTTGCATTTTAGTAATATATTTTTTGCAGTACTTTCTTTACAGCAATCAGCAACTGTGAAGGGGTTGACATTTGTCAGGTTATATCATCTGCATTATTTGGAGTGATGATGAGACAGTCATTGTTGCATATTACTGTGATATAGTCTGTACAAGATTGGATTGTAAATGATTTTTGAATTTAGTTAAAACTGTTACAACATCTGTCAGTTAGAGCAACAAACTAAATCTCTGATTTGTTAAGAAGTTGCATCCTGTGCCAAGGGTGCAGGGTTTGAATCTTTCCACCTTTGTTTCCGTACTGTGTGACCTTGAGTAAGTCACCTGACCAGACAGTGCTTTGAGTCAATTGGGAATTTGGGCTAGGTTCCTTAATGGTTTCCTGGACTGCATGCCTAGTAAATAACTATGAACCTGCAGCTGTTTTTTTTTTTTTGCCAGCCAATCAGTATAGTATTCCTGATCTAATTTAGGAAATGTTATGTCACTATCATCAGCATACCAATTTTTAAATGTAACAAAGGCCATTTATTCTTTAAGGGTAGCAAACACTGCATTTGTAGATGAAATACTGAAAAGCAAAGATGTTTGCTAGCAGTAGCATTTGCATTAATAATACTTCTCTTTAATGTTGAATTATTCAGATAACCTTTACTTCTGCAGAGATTGTGTATATTGACTTAGCATACATTATCAGGTAGTTAATATTTCTTATGCTTTCATTGTAAATACTCTTCTATTTGAACTGTGCTACACACGACTACGCCTTATGTTGTGATACTAGTGATCATTGTACAGTTTTGTATAGTTCATCTAAAGCTACCAATAAAATGTATGTGGTATATTTCTTCATAACAATAAGGGGTGTAAACAGTCAACAAAGTGGCTATGATTGCTTGTGGGGGCTGTCTGTGGATGAAAATGCTTTATGTTGCTATCATTGTTTTTAAACTGTCTTTAATCTGGATTTGCAGGACTAGTGCATGTTTGTGTGTATGTCGTCGTCATCGTGTCTTTCGGCTTTTCCCGGTTAGGGGTCGCCACAGTGGAACTCCGGTCCGCTATGTGTGTATGTTAATTAAGTTGGAGCACTTTACTATAGCTCCTGTGTGTTTGAAACAAATTTGAAATATGTTACTTTGGTCATCATTATTGTTATTAATTTTTTGACACTAATAGCTGAGAAGGATGCAGTCAGCAATGGAACTATAAGTGCTGGGTTTGGGGGATGTCTGTGGAAAAAAATGGCTGACTCTGCAGAGCTAATAAAGTTAAAAAAATCATTAGTCTGTCTTTGCAGAGTGAGTGAGTGTGCATTTATGTAAAGCAACTTGAAATATTTTGCTGTAGCTATTTTTATCACAACCAGACAATTAATGTGTGTACACAGTCAACAAAGTGGTCATAATTGATTAGCAAGGATATTAATGGATTATAATGGCAATAGTCTGAGTGGCCTTTTATGGTTGAAATGTTTTGAAATGGACACTTTTGTCATTATTGGTTAATGTATTTTATTTCACTGCTTTCTGGAGAAATGTTCAAAACTACACATTTTACATGCAGTTTAACAGATGTTGCTGTATTAAACAAAAAAGTATAATTTAAAACAATCAGGGAGGTGAGTCCAAAAGCACACAAGCATTTATGCATGGCCCTAAAAATGTGTGTGGGGAACCATGGTTTGTAAGCAATCTGGGGGCCAAGGTACCCTTAATCTCCCACTGGTAGCTGAATTTTCCCGGATGTCTCTTTGTGCTGCATTCACTGAACATAAACTTCACATAGTGTCAAACAGCTGTCTTTTAAGAAGGGACATGTTCTATGACACAGTCTCTCCATCAATCATTTCTGCAGATGCATAGTTTCCTTTGGTCTTTGTGCTAAGCAGAAAATGCATATTTATATTTTATTTTACAAATAATTTATGAGATCCTTACTGATAGGGTGTTTATGAGAGAAATCCATGTGTTACTTTACACTGCCATGCTTACATCACAGTAGGCATTTTCTTCAGACAAACTATTTATTTCAGTATTTCTTGGGAGACTTCTTGTATCTTTTTGTTTTGCTTTGTGCTCCTAGATAGTTAAAATTGATTTGACAGTTTCTTTTTAACGCTGTCAGTTCTTGTCATGCTTTATGAAAGTCAGCTCAGAAAACTTTTCGGTTTATTGGGTTTATTAACACCAGTAATTTTGCCTCTGCTTGGTTGTATTTGGTAATTTTCTTAGTGTCCATACTATCCTATGCCTAAGGAAAAATAAATAATCTGTGTGAAGCATCTTCTTTTCAAAATTGTTTGCCTTTCAGTGGAATAATTTCTTTTTTAAAATATTACTTAATTTCCTTTCTGAAGCTTGAGGCATTTTGGCAGCTTCTCGAGTGTTTAGCTCCTTCCCTGAAGGATTTGTATTTCAGTGGACGTATGAACTATATCATGCAGGGCCACCTGTGATGGACAGGTCAATGCAGAAAGATCAAATGAATGCTGGTCCATCAGGGAAGTTAATGGCAAGTCACTCCAGTATTTTTAGCAAGAAAAGCCTATGGAGAAGAGCAACCAGGGATGTGTCAAAATGACACTGGAAATGAGCTGGAAAAATGTCCATCTGCTGAGGTGCTCAGAGATGAACAGAAAGTCTGTGTTGCAAAGAGATATACTTCATTGGAACTTGTAAGAAGCATGAACCAAGGTAAACCTGAAGTGGATATGGGTGAGATGATAACAATAAACATTGGTAAACTGGAAATTAGTGAACTAAAATATATTAGAATGGGTCATTTTAGATCAGATAGCATATAAGCTTTAGTACTGTATGTACAGTTACTATTTATTTAGCCATTGTAAAATGTAGTTTAACTGTATTCCTCTTGACATTGTTGATATTGTATAATTTAAAAGATTTTGATTGTACTGCATGTACTTGAGATATTCTCCCTGGGCCTCTGCTGAAAAGGGGCCTATGAGCCCAGGTAGACTTCCCTGGTCAACAAATATAAAATAAGTAACTGAACAGATCAAATCTTTCTTGGTCAAGGATCTTGCAGAAGAAATGGAATAGCCCTCATAGTTAATAATTGGATATCAAAATCAATGCTTAGTTGCAACACCCTCCACACACCAAAAAAAAAAAAAAAATTGATGAAATTATCTCGTCAGATTACAGGGAAGTCGTTCAAAGTTGCAGTGGTATAAGTTTATGCTCCAATACAGATAATGAAGTAGAAAGAGGATGAAGTTGACTGGTTTATGAGAATCTGCACAAGATTTGAAAATAGCACAGAAAAAGTTGCATTCATCATAGTTCACTGGAATGCTAAAACTGGTAGTTAAAGCACAGCAAGAACAAAGGGCAGGTTTGACTTTGGAGCAGGAAATGAACCAAGACACATACTAGCTAAATCCCACCTTAATAACTTACTGGTCATAGGAAACACTGTTGTTCAACAGCTTAAGAGACAGCTTTACATGTTGATATCAACAGAGGGTCAATATTGAAATCAAACTGACTATATATTTTGCAGTCAGAGATGAAAGATCAGAGCATCAGGTTTTTTTGCAATGTTTAGAATTAAGAAAGCACAAAAAGCATCTAAGACAGTGAGATATGAGTGCTATAAAAGTCCAAGTGAATGTGTAATAGAGGTAAAGAACAGATTTAAGGGATCAGACATGGTGCAGAGATTACCTGAAGAAGAAAAAGGACAGAAGTTTGTGATAATGTTCATGAGATGGCATAACAATATTACAAACAGAGTCATAATGAGGGTGGGGTGAGGCTGTAATGTGTTATGAGGTGCAGTCGGCAGGTGCTGATGGTGCTATTGCAGTACTGGCTTTGCTTTATGATGAATGGTGATACTACATTTGTGGTCATGGGTGATGTGCTGAAGCACTCCGTGTGTAGTGATTTAACTGTAGCATGCTGCTTTTTACATTTGTAGCTAGCAGCTTGCTACAGTTTCATAACACAGAAGAGTTTTTTTTAATTTATTTATCAAACTTCAGAAGATCTTTTATTTTTTTTCTCAAGTTTGAATTGAGAAGAAGTGCACAGGGGTCCAGATTACTTAGTTATGAGTTTAACTCCAAACAGAAGATTAAGAATGCAAAATGACTGTAAGTGTTTTAAAAGTAGCCAAGGAAAGAAGGAGAACAAAGGGCAGTAGAGCTAGGAAACTATTTCAATTTCAACGCAAAGTTTCAGAGAATAGCAAGGTGATACGAGGTGGCATAATTAAATAAGCAGTGCAAAGAGCTGGAAAAAGACAACAGAATGGGACAGTTTAAAAAATCTGTTCAAGAAAATTGGTGATATTAAGAGAAACTTCCAACTAAAAAATAGGCATGATAAAAGACAAAGATAGGAGGGTCCTAAGAGAAACAGAAGATATTAAGATGAGGTGTCAGGAATATACAGAAGAACTAAATACAAAGGACCTTAACATCACTGATCTCTCTCTCTCTCTGTAAAAAAAAAAAAAAATATATATATATATATATATATATATATATATATATATATATATATATATATATATATATATATATATATATATATATATATATATATATATACAGTAGTATGATCTAGAGCAAGATATTCTGGAGAATGAAGTTAAATGGACCCTAAAATGTTTTGCTAATAGCAATGCTCAAGGAAATTATGGAATTCCAACTGAATTGCTAAAAATCTTGCAAGACAATGCTATTATAGTGCTGAATTTAATAAAATAAAATAAAACTTGCTCTTGGAAACATTAACAATCTTAGATATGCAATGATACCAGTTTAATGACTTGAAAGTGAGGAAGAATTGAAGAGCCTGTTGAGGAAGGTAAACGTAGAAACCACAAGAGTTTGGTTGCTACTCAGGGCTAGATGACATCATTGTATATTTATACTATCAATTCTTTGCAAGCAGATAGGGAAGAAATTGAGACAGCAAACAATTTTATTTTTCTGACCTTAAAGATCTCTGCAGATGGTAATTGCAGCCATGAAATTAAAATGCACTTGCTTTTTTAAGAACTATGACAAATATGGATAATATTTTAAAAATAAATCATATCACACTGTCAGCAAAGGTCTATATACTCAAAGCTATAATTTTTCACAGAGGTAACATATGGCCGTAAAAGCTGGACTATAAATAAGGCTGTGCACTAGAAAAATGCATGCTTTTGAGTTGTATTGCAGAAGACTGTTGAGGGCTGTGTGGACTATGAGAAGATTGAATCACTAAATACAATAAACCGGACTGTTCACTGCAGGGCCACATAGTAAAACTAAAATTCAAACACCTTGGCCACATATTACAATGACAGGAATCACTAAAGAACACATTAATGTTGGAAAAGATGGAAGGCAAAAGAAGGAGGAGGCAGCAGAGGGTAAAGTAGATGGACAGCTTTAGTGAAGTAATGAATATGAATTTGCACAAACTTAAAGAAGCAGTTCTTGACAGATAGGTGTGGTGTGCTAAAGTCCTTGTGGTCATAAAGAGTTCAATTTGACTATACAGCTAAATAACAAAGCATGTTTGAGACTGATTAATCATGGCCAAATTTAGTAAAATGAAGAAAAACAAAACTTGTAATAAAAAAATCCATCAATGAAAACTTCCATTTGTTCCTGAACATAAAAGTCCCAAAGCAAACATTTAAGCAGTCAGCAGTATTTTCTATATGAAGCTAACATTTGAAATGCTTGTTCTGAAATAAAATCTCTTCAGAACAGCAATAAATAATGATTATGATAATATTTTGAGGTGTAATACATCTTAGTTTAATTTTTGACTACTAAAAGTTTACCAGATTACTTTTAAAATGCAGTTTGACTTTTTGTCTCATTTTGTATCTCAGCCCTCAGTTAGAAATGGGTCCAGATAATATCCCAGGATTCCTTCTAAATAGTATGAAACACGACTTATCAGGTTCGCTGGAATTTCTTTTTAACTGTAGCCTCGAAACAGGCTTTGTGCCTCATGAATGGAGAACAGCAACAGGAATCCCTTTGCATAAAGGTGGGCCATCTACTGACCCTAGAAACTACAGACCCATAAGTCTCACTAGTCTCATATGCAAAGCCATGGAAAGAATTGTCATGAAAATGATCAATAATCATGTAGTAAACCTCCAGACACTGGACTCAACCCAATTTGGTTTCGTCAAGGGCAGGTCATGCCTACTCAACCTGGTGGACATCTTTGAGAAGGTCTGCAAAGCAATGGATGAGGGCAAAATGGTTCACACTGTCTACTTTGACCTGGCCAAGGCATTTGACACAATACTCCACTCGTGCACTATTGACAAACTGAAGAGTTTAGTTACAAACCCTTATGCCACCCAGTAGATAACCAACTGGCTCACAGACAGAACCAAGGAAGTTAGACTTGAGGAGTCCACCTCTACAAAGAGGCCAGTCATAAGTCGAGTCCCTCAAGGATCGGTCCTGGGACCACTCCTTTTTGACATTTGCTTCCCTGAAGTCAAGGCTGATGTCAGTGGCCTCTGGCTGACTAAATTGGCAGATGATTGCCGATTAGGAGCTGTCACTGAATCCCCAACTGACACCAGTATTCTTTAGGAAGGGCTGACACAGACATACAACTGGTGTGAGAACCATGGACTGAAACTAAATGCCAAGAAATGCATAATAGTATCTTTCAGGAAGTCATCCACCCGTGGTAAATATCATATTGAGAATACATACCTTAGAGCTTACCCAGTAGTCAGGGACTTAGGGACACACGTAGACAGTAATCTAGCCTTCAACCATCATGAGTCCACAGTAGTGAGGAAATCATTCTATGTTCTGCAACTTATAAACAAAAGTATGGCATCTAGGTCCAAGAAAGTCATTATTCCACTGTATATGGCATTCATCAGACCTATCATTGAGTACAATGCCCTGTTTGGTATGTACCTAACCAGGCATATGCAACAATTGGAATGTCCACAGAGGTTCCTCACTAAAAGAATACAGGACATAAGTAACATGTCCTATGCAGACCACCTCAAGGCCCTATCCCTGTATTCTGTCTCCTACAAGCTGTTGAGGGGAGATCTATGCCTGGTATATAGGACATTGTCAGACCCTACTCTGATGGACCTCCTGCATACCTGAAAAACAAACAGCACCAGAATTACCCATTCTAAAGACTTAAACCTTGCCTGTGATATAAATAGGATGTACTGGAGAGACAGGTATGTATCCCACAAACTACCCTGTATCTGGAACAGGCTCCCCATCCATATGAAGCAGAGTTCCTCCCTAACCCAATTCAAATGTAACTTGGACAATTGGATGGGAAACAGGAAATTCATCCCTGTTTTGGTACCTTGTCTCTAATGGACACAAGCAGCCTGTAAATGTTTCATCTCCCAGGCCCCTTCTTACACTTACCAAGGGTACCAGAACTTGTCAGAGATTTGGGATGCATGGCTAGGTTTAAAAAGGCCGTTGTGGTCATTAGCCTAGTAAATGCCTATGAACCTATGAAAGCAGACCCTCCCTCACTGTTGTTGAAACTGCTGATTTTGAAACAAATATTGCTGAGTTTTTCCTTTCTGCCTACTGACCATTAGGCTTCCCTATTAGTTTGTCCTACAGCTGATCATGGAAGCTATTATGCCTGTAGTCGTTGGAGTTTTTCTTTTGCATGGCCCTAACCCTACCCCTAGTGGCTGATGTTGGCACCTGCATCATTGCAGGGGCATTTTATGTTCTCAGAATTATGTGTGTATGCTCCCACATGCATGCATAGCTCTCAACTCTTAGCATATAAAATCTGGACAAAGTGTCAAAAATAGGGACAAATTTTAAATACTGTTCTTATAAACTTAGAAAGTTGCTAGAATAAAAGGTCTTGTGTTCATAGGTTCATAGGTTCATAGGTAGATACTAGGCTATCTGCCCTAGGGCATTTATAAGCCTAGCCAGAGTGTATTTGGCCTCCGCCTCCCTGTTAGATTAGCCTACGGTGCCTCTGTAAAGTAGGTCACAGAAGGTACCCTTTTAAGATTAGTTTACTGTGCCTCTGTCTAGCAGGGACACAGAAGAGATCCCAGGGGTGAATTTGCGATTTCCCATCCACGCGTCCAGATTTCGCTTGAAGAGGGTCAGCGAGGGGCTATGTCTAACATGAATTGGGATTCTATTCCAGAGTGAGGGGAGCCTCTGGGAAATTAATCTGTCCCCCCAGCATGTCCTATTTATTTTAATGCTGAGGTTTAGGTCCCTGGAGCTCTAAGGGACTTGGATTTTTTGAGGTGGCGCATGTCCATTAATTCTGGGTTTGACATGGCTTTGTACGTCAGGCATAGATCGCCTCTGAGTAGGCTGTAAGCAACTGAGTAGAGCTGGAGTTTCTTTAGTCGAGCTGCATAGGACATCTGTTTGTAGCCCATGATCCTCTTGGTGAGGTACTTTTGGGGTCTCTCCAGTTGCTGCAGGTGTCGGGTAAGGTACATCCCAAAAGGGGCATTGCATTCAATTATGGGCCTGATGAGTGACAAGTAGAGGGGCACAATGACCTCTCTTGATCTAGATGCGAACCCTTTCGTGATAAGGTGGGCTATATAGAAGGTCTTTCTAACCACTTTGGCAACGTGATTATCAAAGGAGAGATTACTATGTACGTTGGTCACCAAATCTCTAATTACTTCTTCCGTACTTAATGGATTACCACCTATGTGGTAATTTGTGGGCACCTTGTTTTTCCTAAAGGGGATGACTATGCACTTTTTAGCATTTAGCTTGAGGCCGTGGCTCTGGCATCAAGCATCCGTCTCTGTGAGACCCTTTTGGAGGATGCTTGTGTCAGCTGGAGATTCGATTATGGCCCCTAGTTTGCAGTCATCTGCAAACTTTGTCAGCCATAATCCCCCCGTGTTAGCCTGAACCTCAGAGAAGTATATACCGAACAAGAGAGGTCCCAGAACTGAGCCCTGTGGGATGGCACTTGTAACTGGTTTGGATTCGGACATGGCATCTGCGATTCTGACCATGTGGGTTCTATCTCTGAGCCAGTTTGCAATCCATCTTGTGATATAGGGGTTGATATTTAAGCTGGTAAGCTTATTTATGATGCCCGAGTGGGGTATTGTGTCGAAGGCTTTTGCAAGGTCCAGATAGGTTGTGTGGACTACCTTGCCCTCATCTATGGCTTTGGTAACTGTTTCAAAGAAATCAACTAGGTTTAAGAGGCAAGATCTGCCCTTAACAAAGCCGAATTGGGTAGGGTCCAGTGTCTGGAGGCTCCCAATGTCTTTGTTTATGAGTTCCATGATAATACGCTCCATAGCTTTACAGACCAGACTAGTCAGGCTTATGGGGCGATAGTTTCCGGGATCTGTTGTGGCACCACCTTTGTGGAGTGGGACCACTGTAGCTGTACGCCATTCTTTGGGTACATATCCTGTAGTAAGGCTAAGTCTGAACAGTGACTTAATGTGAGGGTTCAGTTCTTCTTAGAGCTCGTGTAAGACACAGCCTGGGACACCATCCGGTTCCATAGATGCTGTGTTTTTTGCTTTGGAGAGGGCAGCTTTCACCTCTGCATCTGTGATGTCAGTGAGGTTACATTCAGTTGGGATAGGCATTTGCTCCTTTGGGGGTGAAGGGGGGAGAAATTTGCGCTGAATCTGTCTGCCAGGATGTTGGCTATGTCTGTAGGTTTGGTATATTTTGTACCATTATGCAACAATTCAGAGCATATCTGGGAGCTTCCGCCCATGTTCCTGACATAACTAAAGAAGGCCCTGTGATTATCTTTAGTGTCTAGGGCAATTTTTCTTTCGAAACTGGCCTTTGATGATTTTATGAGGGATCGAAGTTTCTTGCTAATACTGATCAGAGATGCCTTCCCTTTTTGGGATTTTGTTCTGTCATGTAGTAGCTTCCTCCTTCTGTTGTATAGTTTATCTATGGCCGGGGTCCACTAGACCGGTCTCCTGTTTTTGGAGGAGTGAGTCTTGGTTTTATTTGGGATAGCATGATCCATGCATTCCTGCAGGTGCTCATAGAATGCATTTGTAAAGGATTCTGCAGATTGGGCTGTATTATCCTCTGGCCCAGGGGCTTTGAAGGATTCCACCTCAGTCTTGAGAAGTGCAAAGTTGGCTTTTGAGAAATTCTTTACAGTGATTTCCTTGGCTGGGGGTGGGGATGGGATATGGATGTCCAGGGAAATTTGTTTATGGTCTGATCTTACCAATGAGGGGTTTACCTCTGGTGTGGAACACAGAAGTCCCCATGTTGGTGATGACCAGGTCCAATATGTTGTTCCCTCTTGTGGGAGTGGTGACCAGTTGTTCCATTGCGTTAGAGTTTATAAATTCAAGGAACCATTGGGCGAGGGTGTTTGGGCTTGAGTAGTTTTCCCAGTCAATGTTTGGGTAGTTGAAGTCACCCAATAACATAGTGTTTGGAGAGACCTTCATATTCTCCAGTGTTCTCAGGAATGCCAAGTGGGGTTCCTGTAATAGGGAGGGTGTTCTGTAGCAGGCTACAAACTGAAAGGCAGTTTTGCCCGCTGTTAGTTGTACATGGATGGTTTCCAATGTTTCGTGCAGTGCCACTAACCTGGAGGTGTAGGTATCTTTGATGAATATAGATACTCCCCCTCCTTTTGTGCTTCGGTCCAAGTTTTGGGGCCGAAACGCATGGTATGAGTTATAACCTGGTAGTGCTGGGGTGCTCTCAGGAGCCTTGAACCAGGTTTCTGTTACTGCACAGACATCGATTTTCTCCATACTGAGGAGAGCCTCGAGTGCGTGCATCTTGAGGTTTAGACTTCTGGCATTGAGTAGCATTACCTTTAGTTTTTTTATCCTTGGGTTGTCTATGGAGGTGGGTTTGTCCTTTGAGCCTTGCCTAAAAAAGGCACTATGGGGCTGGCAAGAGCCTTGGCCAGTATACGAAAGCTTAAGGGTGACAGGTGCAAGCATGGTACCATGCATTTTCTGAAGGATATAAAGTCTGAAACTCAAATGACTGTCATTATTTAGTGAATTCAAACCTCACTGATTTGCCACAAAAATTCAGAAAATCACAAATTTTATGAGGAACAGACCTAAAATATGAGGCAAAAATCTGGGCATTCTGCGAAAATCTGTACAGTTGAGAGTTATGCATGCACCCTATCTGAAATCTATCATCATTGGCTTGGGACTGCCAAGCTCACATCCCTCAGGCTTATAATCATTTTAACCTGCAAACTTCAGCTTGCTATGGGAGCAAACAACTGATCAGGACCACCATCTCTCTCCCCACCAGGATGGGAGGGCCAGCATAAGCCTCTCACTCCCACCCTCCCTGCCCAACAGTTCCATATAATTGACCTTGGATTTAGTGGGGCACAGGGTTTTATTCCACTATGCCACAGAGCTGGGGGTATCATCATGCTGAGTTTGAAAACTTGTGTAGATGGACTAGATGATTCTGCACTTAAAGATGACTTTTTTACAGTTAATGTCTATGCACTTTGAGTTGATGTCTGCTTTTTACCAAAGGAAATAATATTTTATAAGTTGACTATGTTAATTCTATCATGGTCTGCCTTTTTTTCAAATGACCACCTCTCCATTAAGCTTTAAGAGAGATAATGTTTAAACAACCTGATATGATTATCCCTGGATTTAAAGGTTTAGAGATGTTTTATAGTGTGTGTCAAGAGTATAAACAATGATGTGTCTATCATTTGTCTGGACTAAACTGATAGGTTTCAGCTAAGAAAAAAATATTTTATGCCTGTCAACTCCATCTAAAAATGGCACTTAAATTTATAATTTTCATTCAAAAAGATGGATTTCATTTTAGCTGTAGCTGTTTGAGCTCCCCAGCACTACCAGGTTATACCTCAAACCATGCTTTTCGGCCCCAAAATTGGACCGAACCACAAAAGGAGGGGGAGTATCAATATTCGTCAAAGATACCCACACCTCCAGGTTGGTGGCACAGCACGAAGCATCAGAGACTATCCATGTGCAACTAACAGTGGGTAAAACTGCCTTCCAGTTTATAACCTGCTACAGACCACCCTCCCAAACCCAGGAACCCCACTCGGCCTTCCTGAGAACACTGGAAAATATGAAGGTCTCTCCAAACACCATTATATTGGGCGACTTCAACTACCCAAACATAGACTGGGAGCATTACTCTAGCTCCAACACCCTAGCCCAAAGGTTCCTAGAATTTATAAACTCAAATGCTATGGAACAACTTGTTACCACTCCCACAAGAGGGGAAAACATACTGGACCTGATCATCACCAACATGGGGACTCTATGCTCCAGACCAGAAGTGTATCCCTCACTGGTAAGATCAGACCATAAACTAATCTCGCTGGATATTCACATCCCGACCCCACCCCCTGCCCAGAAAACCACAGTGAAAAACTTCTCTAAAGCAAATTTCACACTCCTCAAAACCGAGGTGGAATCCTTCAAAGCCCCCGGGCCTGTGGATAATACGGCCCAGACCGCCGAATCCTTTATAAATGCATTCTAAGAACACCTTCAGGAATGCATGGATCATGCAATCCCAAATAAAACCAAGGCCCAATCCTCCAAAGGCAGACGTCCTGTCTGGTGGACTCCAGCCATAAACAAACTATACAATAGGAGGAGGAAGCTACTACATGATAGAGCAAAATCCCAAAAAGGGAAGGCATCTCTGATCAGTATTAGCAAAAAACTATGGGTACTCATAAAATCGTCTAAGGCCAGCTTCGAGAGAAAAACTGCACAGGACACTAAGGATAATCACAAGGCTTTCTTTAGTTATGTTAGGAACCTGGGTGGGAATTCCCAGATATGCTCAGAATTACTCCAAAATGACAAAAAATACATCGTACCCACAGACATTGCCAACATCCTAGCTGACAGGTTCAGCGCAAACTTCTCCCCCCCCTCCCCACCAAAAGGGCAAATATCTATCCCAGCAGAGTGCTGCCCCCTGACATCTCAGATGCTCAGGTAAGAGCCACCCTCTCCAAAGCAAAAACACAGCATCAATGGGACCAGATGGTGTCCCGGCTGCCCCTACATGAACTCCAAGAAGAGCTAAACCCAAACATAAAACTACTGTTCAATCTCAGCCTTACTACAGGATATGTACCCAAAGAGTGGTGTACAGCAACAGTGGTCCCTCTCCACAAAGGTGGTGCCTCAACGGATCCTGGAAACTATCGCCCCATAAGCCTGACTAGCTTGGTCTGCAAAGCTATGGAAAGGATCATCATGGACCTCATAAATAAAGATATTGGGGACCTACAGACACTGGATCCTACCCAGTTCGGCTTTGTTAAGGGCAGATCCTGCCTCTTAAACCTGGTCGATTTCTTTGAAACAGTCACCAAGGCCATTGACGAGGGGAAGGTGGTCCACACAGCCTACCTGGACCTCGCAAAAGCCTTCGATACAATACCCCACTCGGGCATTATAGATAAGCTCACCAGCTTAAATATAAACCCCTATGTCACTAGGTGGGTTGCAAACTGGCTCAAGGAAAGAACCCACATGGTTAGAATTGCTGGAGCCATGTCAGACTCCAAACCAGTTACAAGTGGCGTCCCACAAGGCTCAGTCCTGGGACCTCTCTTGTTCGGTATATATTTCTCGGAGGTACAGGCCAACATGGAAGGACTGTGGCTGACCAAGTTCGCAGATGACTGCAAACTGGGCACCATAATCGACTCTCCAGCCGACACAAGCATCCTCCAAAAGGGCCTCATAGAAATAGACAACTGGTGCCAGAGCCATGGCCTCAAGCTAAACGCAAAAAGTGTATAGTCATCCCCTTTGGCAAAAACAAAGTGCCCACAAATTACCACATAGGTGGTAATCCATTAAGTACAGAAGAAGTAATTAGGGACCTGGGGACCCAAGTTGATAGCAATCTCTCATTTGACAACCACGTGGCCAAAGTGGTTAGAAAAACATTTTATATAGCCCACCTAATCATGAAGGGATTCACATCTAGATCAGGGGAGGTCATCGTGCCTCTTTACTCATCCCTCATCAGGCCCATAATTGAGTACAATGCCCCTTTTGGGATGTACCTTACCAGACACCTGCAGCAACTGGAAAGACCCCAAAAGTACCTCACCAAGAGGATCAAAGGGCTCAAACAGATGCCATATGCTGCCCGGTTAAAGAAACTCCAGCTCTACTCAGTGGCATAGCGCCTGCTCAGAGGCGATCTGTGCCTGACATATAAAGCCATGTCCAACCCGGAATTAATGGACATGCTGCTCCTCAGAAAATCCAAATCCCATTGAGCTACGCGCTCGAGAGACTTGAACCTCAGCACTGAAATAAATAGGACATGCTGGAGGGACAGATTCATAACCCAGAGGCTCCCTTCACTCTGGAATAAAATCCCAGTCCAGGTTAGGCAGAGTCCCTCATTGACTCTCTTCAAGAGGAATCTTGATGAGTGGATGGGAGATCGTAGGTTTACCCCGGGTATGACTTCTGTGTCACTGTTAGACAGAGGCACAGTATACTAACCTCGAAAAAGGGCATAGCAAAATTAATTTAAAATGGGTGGCGAAAGCCAAACACACTCTGGCTGGGCTTATAAATGTCCTAGGGCAGATAGCCTAGTATGAACCTATGAACCTATAATATTCTTGATCAATTTTCACAGTGATATGTTTGTTTAGCCAATTTCTATGATTAACGAGAGTAGTACAGCATCTATTGATGTTAAAATATTTGAAATTCATACATTTTATTTGTAACCCATTTCTGTACCTCTATAGGTCTGTGTGCCATGCTAGTCATATCTTATTCAAGTTACTGGTTAGTGGTATAGTGATCAGAAAGCAGGTTTAGCTGAAAGGACAGACAGTCGTACTTTTTTTCTCTTTATCTGTCAAGGGGGTTGATAAAGTCCTTGCTGGCATCCCTACAAATATGGGCATTACTATTAAACCATAACCCCCCTCTCCTGACGGTGACATTCACATCTTCTTCACCAAAGAGTGCTGTCCACATACACTCCTTCACATGCAAAGACATGGACTACCGTCACCAGCTTGGATAGCCACAGAGCACATCCTCTCCAAAGCAACATACTGTCTTCCATGCTCTGAACCTGCTCCTCTAACACTAGAGGAGCAGCAAGACAGTTAGTGAACCACCACACCTTTCTTCCAGGACAGGTGAGCCATAGCCACTCATATCCCTTCCTTCTTTATCCACTCTTCAGCACTATTCAAACTTGAGTGATTTGGGGCACAGTTGAACCTTTATCCCTGTGCATCACATAGTAGGATAAAGGGCAACCTCATTTTTTGATAATATAATTTCTAAGATTAGATATCTTCAATTTTTGCTGGTGTTCACTTTATTGCCAGAGCATTTGCTCCTCTGTATTATGCTGGTTACTCTTTATTCAGGTCATTGTTTATTTGCATAATGATTAGAAGGCAGGGCTAGCTGAAAGGCTAGCCTTATTTTTTAGTAATGTAATTTTTGAGATTAGCACACATTCAGTGTTTGCTGGTGTTTTCTTTTTTGTCCCAAATCAGCTACCACTATTTATGAGAAGCTCTAGGAGTAAATTAAGGAGGGTTTGTCTAATTTCGTTTTATATTTCTTTGGATAGTTATTTTTTTTTATGTCTGGGAATAGGTGTAAAAGTTCCCTTCTTATAGAAGAAAGTCTTTACTGGTAAACAGTCATAGGTCATTAGATTAGGGCCAACTATGTATGACATGGGTCACACATCTAACCTTAAGTAGTGAACATCCCAAATAACCAAAATTATTTTTGGATATCCATCTTCTTCTGACAAAGACATTGTTTTCAAATAATTTCTTGAGTTCCCCTGCATCTTTTCTGCTAGGAGATTCCCTCTTTGCCCTACCCCATTTTTTAGTATTCTGTCCTGTTGTTTCTTTTTATTTTTTTCAACAAGAAACATCTTTTTTAAATGATCACTTATGACATAGGCAATCATACATTTATATAAATGAAAACAAACCATACTGACATAGTTTTAGTTGCAAACATTATACATCACTTATAATATGTCCAGTCATTGTCAGTAAAACATTACATACCTCATTCAAATCCTGCCTTCTTTTAAACCTCATTCCTCATCTGCATATATTCTTCCTACAATTTCCATTTTTTCTGTGTAATTTGCTCCAATTCTTTTGTAAAGATCTCAATTCCAGTTGTTTAAACTCTAGTACTATATTCACTACTTCTAGTACAGTTGGTTTAGACTTTGATTTCCATTTTCTAGTAAGTGCTGTTTTGGCAGCCACCATAATTAGACTCAGCAAGGCCTTACTATTTTGCAGACTTTAGCACAGAAGCTGCTGTTAAAAAAGGGATAATTAGTAGGGCATATAAAATATTGCATGATAACTGTAAGAATCAATCAGACGAGGTTAGAAAGGATTGGGGAAAGAGACTGGATAAGCAATTAACAAAGGAACAATGAGAGGATATATGTATGGCTGTCAAATATGCAACAAAGTCTAGAAGATTTAGGATCTTTGCTTGGAAGTATTTGCATAGATAATTTTTACTCCAGTCAGAGTTACAAAAATGTGTCCTCCAGTGGATTGCAAATGTTGGAGGTGTGATAGGACAGAAAGATGTAATTGAGAACATATTTTGGGTGTTGTAATGAGCTGTTAGACTTTAAAAATTCCCTGCAGGCTACTCTGTCAAAAATACTGGGTGAGCAAATTGGTGTAACTATGGAAATGTTTTTTGAGCTGTGATACAGTATCTGAATTGCCTAGACATAGTAAGATCTTGCTAAGTTTAATTCTGGTGGCTGACAATAAAGCAATTGCTAGAAAAATTAATTCAAAGTCTAAACCAACTGTACTAAAACTAGTGAATATAGTAACTGAGATAAAAGAACTCTAAGTTGGATCTTTAGAAAAGGGTAGGAGCAAATTACATAGATAAAAATGGGAACTGTGAGAACAATACATAAGATCATAGGAGACTACTAGTCTAACGGCTTCAGGGCCCGTGCAAGCCTAGCCACGTTCAACCTGTGTTCCCAAGGGTGTCTGGTTCAAGCAGACACTAAAATCAGCACCTATTGCCCCTGTCCAGGAGGGACACAGGTGGAACCCCTGGGGAGAATTTCCAGTTACCCATTCAGTCACCCAAATTATGCTTAAATAACACCATTAAGGAGCTTTGTTTAGCATAAATAGGAAGCTTGCTCCAAAGGTGGGGCAATCTCTGTGAGACAAATCTATCTCTCCAGCAACTTCTGTTGATGTCACATACCAGGTTAAGGTCCTTTGAGCAAGTGACCCATGTGCCATTTGACTTGTGAATGTGCAGCATTTCCATTAAAGCTGGGTCAGAGATTGCTCTATATGCACGGCACAGGTCGCCTCTGAGCAGTCTGTACAACACAGAGTAAAGTGACAATGATTTCAGTCTGTCCGCATAAGACAGATCTTGAAGACCCTGAATTTTCTTTGTAAGGAACCTCTGTGGTCTCTCCAATTGCTGCAGGTGTTTGGAAAGAAACATACCAAAGGGAGAGTTGTACTCTATTATTGGCCTGATGAGGGAAGAGTATAAGGGTGTTATAACCTCTTTTTTTTTCTGGAGGCAATGCCCTTTCTTATGAGATGAGTAATATAAAATGCCCTTCTTACCACTGTGGAGACATGGTGATCTAAGTTAAGGTTGCTGCCAACTTGTGTGACCAGATCTCTCACCACTGACTGTGTGCTTAGGGTATTGCTATTGATGTAGTAGTTTGCAGGAACATCACCCTTGCCAAAGGGGATGACAATGCATTTTTTTTACATTACGTTTAAGACCATAACTTTTGCACCAGTCATTAGTCTGTGAAAGACCTTCTTGCAGGATGTTGACATCGCTAGGGGTTTCAATGATCGCTACCAGTTTGCAGTCATCAGCAAACTTTGTCAGCCAGGCCTTTAGTTTTAGCCTGTACTTCGGGGAAGTAGATTCCGAACAGTAGGGGTCCCAGAAAAGATCCCCATGGAACACCACTGGTTATGGGTCTGCTGGAGCAGGTGGAGTCCCCTATTTTGACCGTATGAGTTCTATCAGTGAACCAGTTTGCAACCCACCTGACAATATATGCATTGATACCCAGCTAGGTGAGTTTATCAATGATGCTTGAGTGGGAGAATGTGTCAAAGGCCTTGGCTAAGTCTAGGTAGGCTGTATGCACAGATTTGCCCACATCTAGCGCTTCACTGACTGTCTTGAAGAAGTCCACCAAGTTTAACAGGCATGATCTCCCCTTAACAACACCAAACCTGGCGGGGTCAAGCATTTGGAGATTTCCTATATCTTTGTTAATAAGGTCTCAGACTTTTTAATTTCTCCAAATCTTTTGGGTTTCTAATACCATGACGGGAATGGACCCCATTCCTAAGTCAAAGTATGATTAAAGTTCATGAAATTAGTATTTTTTTCAGTCTTTCATGTCATCCAGAAATGCTGTTCACAGGACCCACAATGTGCCCAGCAATGGCTCCTTCTGCAATTCATATGGAGTTACAAGTATTGGTTGTTGTTGTTGTTGTATCTTTCGGCTTTTCCCGGTTAGGGTTCACCACAGCAGAACTCCGGTCCGCTAATGATTGGCAGTAGATTTTTACGTACCGAGTTGCCAGCTCTGATGCACAACCTTCAACGAAGGTACGCCCATTCACGCATGTCTCCACACAGAAGGTGCTTTAGCTGAGAATCGAACAGGACAACGTCTTACTGTGAGGCGACAACGCTACCGCAGCACCACCACCGCAGTTAGTTACAAGTATTGGTAACATATTTAAATACGATTGTGGATTCTTTTTTATAAGACCCATTGCTCCTACTACTATTGGAACTGTCTGGGTATCTTTCTTCCACATTGCTCTCATTTCTGCCTGCAAAATTGATTGTCGCTGTCCTATTTTGAACACAGTAGAAGGGTCTTCGTGGGATCTGTTCAAGGAGCTTTATTTTATACAAATACATCACTATAGAAGTATACTGACTTTAACTTAAGTAGCTTATATACAAGTAACAACTGTGATCATGCATGCTGTCACTCTGGCTGCTCTTACAAAATGGCAGCAGTGATTGCATACGTCTGGAATTTATATATGCATGTACAGCCTTGACATGCTTCTTAAAGATACAGCACACATCACTTGCACTCTGATCTACACTGATATTTTATGACTCTGTGTCTCTCTGTATGCAAGACACTGTAGTCACTGGGTGTAGCAATTTCAATGATCAATGCTACTTTTGTCTTCTTTTCATGGACCACTATATCTGGTTTTCTTGCATCTATCTTTTGAATTATTGCTAATGGGTGATCCCATGTGATGTAAACTTCATCATTGTCTATGATGCTTTGTGGCTCATGTTTCCAGTGTTTTTCAGCTACTTCAATATTATAATGTTTGCACAGTCTTGCCACATTATTATGCCTTTCAGTATACTCCTTTGCCATTAGTATGTCACAACCAGCAACAAGGTGTGCAACTGTTTCCAGTTCTGTTTTACAAAACATACATTTGTCTGTTTCTCCCACATGTTCAATGGATTTTGTAAACCAATGTGTACGTAGTCCACTATCTAGTATCTTGGGCCATCAATATTAACCTTTCATCTTTTGGTTTGAATTTGCCTCTCCTTAACCATTCCTGGATTCGATCCTGATCAACAATAAGTTTGTTCCAGGGGTTTTCTATACTTGCAACTATATTTATGCATTTTCCACATTTCTTGCCTTCTCATACAATCATTCACCTTATGTTTTTTCTTTTGTTTTTTAACATATTCAGTTGCTGTCTGATTTTTATCTATTTCTGGTTTAATTTCCATTCCTGCTTGACACCAATATACTTCTGCTAGACTAAGAAGGGAAGTCATCTTAGATTTATTCTTCTCATGATTCAAAACTTACACGATGTTCGGATCTTGTGAGGTCAGCAGATATGTATGAAGTTCAACAATTGCAGATCTATACATGTAATCAATTTCAAGGAGGCCCATACCTCCTTCGGAAAGTGAATATATAATCTTGGTATGCACTGATTTTTATAAATCATTTGACAAACATAAAGCATTCTTCTTGTTTTCATGTCTAATCTATCCAACACCATTTGGGGCCAGTCAGTCACTCCAAAACTGTAAGGTAGGACAGGGAGAGCAAATTGGTTTATAACTTGAACTTTGTTCCTAGATGTCAGTGCTGTTTTGGGGATTGATTTAAGTCTTCTAAAATATTCCTTACTGAGTTTCATTCTCATTTGTTCATGTTTTATTCTTGATCCTTCATCAGTTTCAAAATAATTATATACTCCCTCTTGCTCAAGTTCTTTTATATCACGTTCATGTTCCAAACTGATGTTTTCCTGGTGCTGCAGTTTTCCTGCTTTAAAGTTGCTTTTGCACATGTATCAAGACCAAATGACATTCTTATATTGTCTGAAAAAGTTTTGACTACTTGCAGTTGTGCTTTCAGTTCCTCATCTGATGAGCTCCACAGTTCTGAATCATCAACAAAGAGAAGATGAGAAGTCTTTACACTTTGTTGCTTTTTGGGAGCCAAATTATAGGGTCTATATTAAATCAGCAAGTGCTGAATTATTGACCCATTAAGAACAAAACCTTAAAATCTTGAAGACATGGAACAGCGTTTTTTTTCCCAAGGGAAAAAAAATCGCTGTTCCACAAAAAAAACAAAACAAAAAAAAAACTTCAAAACATTAAATAAAGTGGGGGGCTTTCCCCCCACACCCCCAATGTTTCCCTGGGAAAAAAATCACTGTTCCGAGTGTTTGGGATTTTCAGCTTTTGCTTAAAGAGGGTTGATAAATCAGTGTTCGCTTTTTTAAGTATTCGCTGACTTAAAGGGAACCCAAATTATAGCCATAACCTATTCTATTAAGCAGACAGCTTAATGAGTTAAGGGCAAGGTAAAAGAGCAGCAGTGACAGAGAGTCACCCTGGAATATCCCCCTTTGGATTGTTATCCCTGGAATAATAATTTGTCCTTTATCATGGCTTAATCACAAAGTGGTTTGCTACTGTTTCAGGGTCACTGTTATGTAGTTTATCAGTGTAGGGTGTATCTTATACATTTTTAAGCACTCTTTTATCCAGGACTGTGGGATACTGTCAAATGCTTTTTTGTAGTCTATCCATGCCATACCTAGATTCTTCCCATTTTTACAGTTCTCCACTATGACTTTATTTAACAGCACATGATCCTTTGTTCCATAAGACTTTATTTTATTACCCTTTTGTTCTATTGCCATAATTGAATTTTATTCTAAATGACTATAAACTTTGTTGGCATCAATTCCAGTGTATAGTTTATATGTCATCAGAAGGCAAGTTATTGGTCTGTAATTTTTCGGGTAGCTTTCAGGTTCACTCTTACGTAGGAGCATTATTTTTCCTGTTGTTAGCCAGGCTGGTGTCTGTTAGGGGTGTGTATAGAGTATAAATAGTTGTTACGCATGGCTAAATCTTTGTGCAAAGATGTTAATACTTTCAGCCAGAAGTTAGGTTCTGAATCTGAGCCTGGAGTTTTCCAATTAGAGGCTTTTCTTAACTTTGTTTCAATCTCTCTAGTCTTAACTTCACATCCCATCTCATATCCTGTATATTTGAATGTCTTATTCTTTCTTTTACTTCTTCTATCCATTTAGCATATTTGTTATGTTCCACAGGATCTTCATAAATACTTCTCGAAAATGTATCTATGTCTTCTTTTTTTGGTGGTCTTTCAATTCCTTTTACCTTGTTTCCCAATTCTCTATAAAACTTTTTTGAGTCATCAATAAATTGCTTATTTTGTACTTTTCCTTTCTATATATTTATTTATCTTCTAAGTTTTTCTGCCTGCGCTGTTATTTTTAGTTTATTATTTGCAATAATGCATGATAAATCCTGATCTAATACTGTGCATTGCTTTTATCACATCTATCTTTTTTTTGTTGATCTGTTCTCTCTTCTATACTCTTCTGACAGTGACAGTTCTTGTCTTAACTGCTTTATACTTTTCTCTATTCGATACTTCCATGATGGCATTTGATTTCTCCCCGTCCTTTCTCTTATTACCCTGTGCTCTTTTGGTAGGACTTTATCTGTTATTAATTTGGCTGTACAGTCTTCTTCTTCTTCTTTTGGCTTTTCCCAGTTAGGGGTCGCCACAGCGGATCACTGCTCATGATTGGCAGTGGAGTTTTACGGTGTCGAGTTGCCAGCCCGGCGCCCAACCTTCCACAGAAGGCACACACACACACACACACACACACACACACACACACACACACACACACACACACACACACGCACACACACGCACTCAAGCCTAGGGCCAATTTAGAGTGTCCAATCCACCTACAGCATGTCTTTGGTATGTGGGAGGAAACCGGAGCATCCGGAGGGAACCCACGCAACCACAGGGAGGACATGCAGACTTCGCACAGAAGGCCCCCCAGCCGAGGATCAAACCGGAGAACCTCTTGCTGTGAGGTGGCAACGCTAACTGCTGCACCACCATGGCTGCACAGTAATGTATCCTATTTACGTCTGTTATAGAGCATGAATCTCTATGGACAGTCCTAATTACTTTGTTCATTTATTTTATCAAACTTCTAACTTTTTGGGTTTTACTGACCTTCTGCAGTCTATTTCTTTCATTGATCTTAATATGTCCATCAATCTCTATTTAATCAAGTAAGTCTTCTCTTAGATCATTTTCTTCTAAACTGAGGGCACATTCTTGTTCGCCATTTCCTGCGGGCATTCTCTAGAAAGTACCAGATCTTCTTCCTGTGCCATATTCTCTTCAGTTTCACCCTTTGCCATTAATTGCTCTTTCGTATGGGAACTTGTTGGCCTATCAATCCACTACATTGACTGTGTCAGAGTTGCCACAGTTTCCTGTTCCTTCCCTTGCTGTATAGCTCCAACTGAAACTTTGTACTGGTTTCCTATGGGAGGCTACAAGGTATCTTCATATGTCAACTGATTAGATGCTTTCTGCTCAATAATGATTCGTTCCATGGCCTTGCAGATAAGGCTGGTCAGGGTAATGGGTGTATATTTCCCGGGGTCCATGGATGCAACCCCTTTGTGCAAAAGGATGACAGTAGCTACTTTCCATTCCACTGGGATGAAGCCAGTGCTTAGGCTGTGACTGAAAAGTGTGCCCAATGGTGTTGCTAATTCCTGTTTTAACCCATGTGGAACACAGCCCGGGATGTTGTCTGGTCCTGTAGAGGCTGTGTTTTTGGCCTTGGAGAGGGCATTTAAGACCTGCTCCTTGGAGATGCTAGGTGGGGGACAGGTGTTAGGGATGCTTTGGGATATATGCGGTGGGGACAGAGGAGTGAAGTTTTTGCTGTACCTGTCAGCCAGCAGGTTTGCTATATCCACAGGTTCTGTATATGTATTACCATTAACTATGAGTTCAGTGTGAATCTGGGTCTTACCTTTGAGGTTATAGATGTAACTAAAGAACACCTTGTGGTTATTCTTAGTTAGGGAAGCTAATCTGGATTCATAGTTAGCTTTGGAGGACTTCACTAGGAGTCTTGTTTGTTTGTTTAAGTTGAGGAAGGAATGTTTCCAGTTTTGAGACCGTTCCTTTATACTCTTAGACAGCAATTTCTTTCTCCTGTTGTATAGCCTATTAATGACAGTTGTCCACCAGGCAGGTTTGTTTTCCCTTGAAGATCTTGCTTTGGTTCTGTGAGGTATGGCAGAGTCAATGCAGCTGTACAGGTGCTCATATAAAGCATTGGTGTATAACTCAGCACAGGTGTCTGTTCCATCATTGGGGGAGGAGCTATGAAGCTATATATGCTGTCATTAATTGGCCTTGAAGAAGTTTTTTAGTCTAGTTGTTGCTAAGAGGTGGGGTTGTGTATAGTTACTTCTAACAAGACTGATTTGTGGCCAGATCTCACCAGGGATGGCCACATACTGCGGGTGGTGCAGCGGTCCCCCATGTTGGTGAGTACCAGATCCAGGATGTTTGAGCCCCTTGTGGGTATGTCAACCAGCTGGTGCAGGGTATTGGAGTTAACAAACTCCAGGAAACTTTGGGCAAGTGAGTTAGAACATGTATTATTTACCCAGTAAATGGATGGGTAATTAAAGCCACCCAAAACTAAGGTGTTTAGTTGTATCTTGATTGACTCAAGTAGATCCAAGTAGATGTCCTGATTTATAGATGGGATCCTATAGCTGACAATGACCCAAAGAGGGGTCACCTATAGTCAATTGCTCCTGAAGTAATTCAAGGGAATCATGCTGTTTAACCAATCTAGAGGTGTATTTATTTTAATGAATGTTGATACACCACCTCCTTTAGTTCTAATGCGTTTAGTTTGTGGTCTGAACTCGAGGAAGGAGATGTAACCTAGTTTAGCTGGGGTGCTCTCCATAGCCTTAAACCAGGTCTCATTGACTACACAAATGTCAGCATCTTCCACGGTGAGGACTGCTTCCAGTGAGTGCAGTTTCTGGTTTGACTCCTAGCGTTTATCAGTATAACCTTGAGGGTGTTTTTAGAGGGTATTTTTATGTTGGGAATTTTGTTCTTGTGGCATTGCTTAATAAAAGGCACTATGGGGTGGCAAGATCCTTAGCCAGTAACCAAAATCCTGTGGGTGACAGATGAAGACCATCTCTGGCAAAGCATCAAGGCCTGTTGACCATGTCACCCTAGGCTGACAGGTACTGGATCTCCTTTGAATGACACCAAAAACTAAGCCAATTGTTGAAGTCAATCATTTTTTTGTTTGTATTGAGATATCATCCTAGGTGAAAGTAAAATGCTGCTTAAGGCTAGGGACATACCTGCCTGAGACACATAATCAGAGAGCTCAGTTATGTTTCTCTTCATATAGTCCACTGAGGTATGTCTCAAGTTATTTACACCAACATGGACTATGATGGAGTCATAACAGTGCCTGTTGTTGAGAGATTTGAATGTGTGTGCGTGTGTGTGTGTGTGTGTGTGTGTGTGTGTGTGTGTGTGTGTGTGTGTGTGTGTGTGTGTGTGTGATGTGGTGGATCCTGGCACCTGACAGACAGCTGACTGTGACTTTTTCCTTATCCAACCTGGTGAGAGGGACATCTGAGTGTTTCACAACTGAGTTGCCTATGACTAAGATGTTTGTTTTCATATTATGCCTTAGGGGCTTGACTGGTGAGACACTGGTGTGTAATTTATTATGTTTGTGTTTCGGAGGTATCTGATGTTTAGGTAAGCTTCTGCTAAGGACCTCCGCATATGTAGGTTTATGTGTTGTTGGTTTGGTAGGTGCAGGAGGTGTGGTGTGCATGCTGTCAACTTGCTTAGTATCAGATGAACTGAATGGTGAGCAAGGGAGCCTGGATTCTAGGTTCTTGATATAGATGCTTCTCTCACATAATGAATTTGTGTAGACTAGAAGAAGTTGGTCGTCAGTGTACATGAGGTAATTGCTACATTGACTCAGGATGCTCATGTTGACCAGGCTGGTTGGAGAAACTGTGGAAAACTGTCCATCCATAATGCTAGGTACGTTGATGTGGTCAGAGAACAGGGAGAGGAAAGAAAGGACCAGGTAAACTAGAGGACAGGAAAAGTGGGCAAAATATACAATGGGCTGGTGGGTAGGATCTGTGTTGATACCTCAGGAGCTTCACTGAATATATCACCTGTCAGTGAGGGACAATCGCGATAACTCACCGATGGGGCACCAGCAGAGTAGTAAGGGAAAATTTGAAGGCAGACGTGCTTGCGTTTATAACTGCCAACAATGCCCACCGCTCTCCAGCAGTGCATGATGTGCAAACAAGTGCAAACCCGCACAAACATGGTGCTTATGTAGCAAATGAGAGCAAACTAATTTAAACAAATTAAACATTAAAAAGCTCAAAAATGTAGCCCTGTTCCAGCAACCTTCAATCAGATAAGTTCTAACTGCCCACTCCTGCCACTAGAGTGCAAGGGAACCCTCTCCAACAAAAGATGGCCTGGTTTAGTGCTCATGTTATACAAACATAACTAGGTTCAGCAGGTCTGAATCTAGTCCATGCTACTGCAAAGTGCAACAATTCCAGAAAAAGAAACAGTTCAAATAAGCAGGTATAATAAGCCTTCAACCAGCAACTCCAAGCTCAGAAGGGCAGAGGCTACCCTGTCCTACCACAAGAGTGCAGACCACAAACCTTCTCAGTGTAAAATAACTGGCCTGAAGCCCAAGCGCTTAAACCAGAACTAAGACACTTTTAGAATAACAGACATACTAGGCCTTCAACCAGCACTTCCCATCTTAGAAGGATGTAAGCTACCTCTCCTGCCACAAGAGTATAGACTACAACCCTTCTTAATGTAAAAAAGCTGGCCTGAAGCTCAGTGCTTAGAATAACAGTTACAATTTAATGAGGCTACTAACAAGCAATAATAAATGCAGCAGAATAAATGAAATTGAACACTTTTAAGAACAAGCAGCAAAACCAAAATAAAGTAATAAAGTAGGAAGAAACACAAATACAATAAAAGTAGCTGCATAAAGTGCAATTTTTTTAAGTGGGAAGGGAGGAAACAAAAGATAACTCATGATTAAGAAATTAAGGGGTTGGGCCATTCCAAATGATCTCTCTATACTCAGTAGAATGAGTTAATGAGATGCGACTGAAAGAGTGTCTGAAATCAGATTTATAGTAGGGGTGGGCAACTCAAAAGCCACCAAATTTTTGGAATACAACAGTTGGGTGGATCAGTGATAAAAATAAAATGCAGACAGAGATCAGCAATATTCAGGCAGAGTACAGCAAGCAAGCAAACAAGCACTCCAGCTAAATAGAGATATTTCTAGCTAAATGAGGAATCCTATTTCTCAGCTTCTCCCACTAATTAGTTGATGTTATTCACTGTTTGCAAAGGAATTCTTTGCTAACTTTTCTAACTGACCCAAGCCAAGATCCCTTAAAACAAAACAAATGTAATGCAATAATAAGATACAAAATAGAAGTAACCAAACCTTAAATGAAAAACTTCAATTCAAAATAAAATGCAGACAGAGATCAACAATATTCAGGCAGAGTACAGCAAGCAAGCTAAACAAGCACTCCAATGCAGAATAATGTTCTGGATGAGGAATGAGATTTAAAGGAAGGCAGGAATTGAATGAACTATGTAAAGTTTGACTGACAATGACTATATAGATTATAAGTGTTGCATATAGATTATAGATATAGGGTTTGCAACTGAAAATATGTCAGTATGGTTTGTTTTCATTTATATAAATGTATGCTTGCCTATGCTATAAATGATAATTCAATAAAGTTGTTTCTTGTTTTTAAAAAAGCCAATAGGAAGACAACAAATTGAAAAAGCCTGGGGGAGGATGGCTTAATGCAAATCCCCAGGAAGTGATAGTATTCCAGTTGATGCTTGAGAACTACAAAAAGATGGAGTGATGGAGAGATGGAAGAAGATGTTTAAATTATAGAGGGAAGAGAGGTACCTAAATCATGGAAAGAGATAATAATTACTGTTATATATAAAGAGGGAAAAGATCTTGTGAGGCCATCATCATACAGGCCAGTCTCAATACTGAATCATGATTAAAAATACTTCATGCAGATATAGGCATATAGATTAGATGGGATTCTGAAAAAATAGTCAAAGATGATCAAACAAGGTTTGTGGGAGGGTGAAGAACAATGAATAACTTATTAATGACAGCATTAAAAATTTAAGAGGTACAAAAGGAAAATATGGAGTTAGCACTTATTTCCTTGGATGCGAAAAAAGCATTTGATAGGGTGAGATGGGAGTATTTGTTTGATATGGCAAAAGGTTGCGGGTTTCCAGTTGAATGGATTAACAGTAAAAAAATATATGAAGGGACAACAGCAAGAATCAAGGAAAAAGAGTGAGACTTTCAAGTAAGGTGGAGGCGGAGTGGCTATTAGACAAGGTGCCCCCTCTCCACACTAGTATTATAGATAGAACCACTAGCAGAAAGAATACAAAGATTGGAAATCAGACGATTCAGGTGGTGGAAGGAGGAGAAAAAGATAGTTTTGTATGTGGATGATATCTTAATTATTACAAAGGCGGAGGTGGATCAGCAGCTGTTATGGGACATTTTACAACGGTTTGGAAAGGATTAGGGTTATAAAATTAATAAAGGTCTAACTCAGGTAGTGGGGAGAATGACGAATTTTAGAAGCTAGGAACCCCACAAGGGAGAGAATTAGTGTGAAAAGCAAATAAGATATTTAGGGGTTTGGATAAGTAACCAAGTGGAGGGCATGACAGGGACTATATATGAAAAGATATATATGACAAATAAACAACAGTCACAAAAATGGAGTGTGATTTGTTTAGAGTTAGATCAAAGACTGATGGTAATACAGATGTGTATAATGCCACAATTTATATATGCTGGACAAGCTTTCTTGGAAGCTGGCAGCTGTATAACTGATGAAAAAATTAAACGTGTATTGAATTCATCTGGGATGGAGAGGTCCTGAGTGTTAAGTGGGAAAGGATTACAGAAATAAAAGATATGGGTGAATTGGGTGTCACAGACCTGAAAGATACCCCACACATACGCTTTCTCACAAATATTATTAGGTTAATGGATGTCCATTATTATGCAGACTGGAAAAGGATATTGAAAGAATAAGAACTAACCTGTTAAGGGGAGTGAAAGTTGTATTATTACTGACAAAAGAACCAAAGGATGGGATGTGAATTGAAGTAGATGAAAACAGCTCACAAGACGGTGAGAGAAAGATGGAAAGAGAAGGATTTGGAGCCTTGGAGAGAGCATATAGTTGACATCAGAGGTCTTAAGAAAGACTAGCAGGATAGGAACAGCACAAAGTTTGGTTCAGTTTTGGCCATAGTTGTTAAATGTGGATAGATTCAGGGCTTGGCAGGAGATAGGGAGAAATATTAACTGGAAAGGAATTTGGAGTGGGAATATCCGGGGTTAAAGAACAGATGGAGTAAATAGCATAAAATGTAAGAGAGGATGTTGATATCTCAGAGATAGTTTTGGAGTTTGAAGAGAGAAAAGAAGGAGGGAAGAAAACAAGAGGGTTTTTAAGGCTAGGTAACAAGTGGTTAGGAGAGAACAGGGAACAAGAAGGTTTAAAACATCAGAAAGGTTGGGAGAAGGAGTTAGGTCAGGAAATTATGGAAGGGAAGTGGAAAGAAGTTGTGAGTATCCCTAGATAATAGTATAAAAGCTGGGCAGTTTAGAATTTTCGGTCGGAAGTGCCTTTATAAAAATTTTAATACCCCAAGTAAGCTGGTTAAAGTGTTTGTGGGCATAGAGAATGTATGTTGGAGATATGGGAGACAGGGGGATGTGGAGGCACTTTTTTCGAGTTTGTGAGAATCTGAGGAATTTCATTCAAGGGATGGAGCAGTTAGTAGCAGAAATATTAGAGGAAGAGTGAGAAAGAACTGACATCAAAATTGCTTCTGTTAGGATTTCAACAGGGAATACCATAAAATAAAAAAGTTGATCAGTTTATTGATGAGTATGGGTTAAGAAAGTAATAACCAGGAAATGGAAGAGATGTAGCACTGTCCTTACGAGAAGTGAAGGAATTAATGAATAAAATACAGGGAGAGGAAGAAAAGGATCTGAGACAGAAGGGACATAAGAAATTTCTGAAGAAATTGGGGAAATGGCAGGAAATAATGATTGAAACTGATTAGGATATAAAAAGAGGAAAAGGAAAGTAAGAAGAAATGAAGTGGGAAAGGGATTGAGGGAAGAGAAGTGGGTATGGATAGACGTGTGTAGTTGTTTGCGGGTTAATGTTTACTAAATAGTAGACTTTATGGTGCTAATGCTTTATAAACTGTGTTATAGGATGGTATGCATAACAAATAGAAATTTGTAGGAGAGCAAAAAGTGTAAGCTCCAGTGCTGGCCTGTGATCTATTATTAAACTTACTAGTAGTGGGGGAACATATAGAACCAGCCGCTGGAGTATTAAGGAGGTGCACCATGCATGAGGATTGCACAAGATGTCATATGTGTTACATTTTGTTTGTAAATAAAGTCACATTTAAAAAAAAAACTTTAATAGCATTGTAGGAATGGAACTTTCCATATGCCTTCCCTCCTAATTGCTTCTCATTGGCTAAGGAAGCCTTGATTTTCCCTTTTGTTGCTGTGTACATCTAAATATAATCTAACCCTTCCTCTTGTGATAGGTCTTCTGACTTGGTAAGATGGTCAGACATTGCACCTATCACCTCGCTCTCTTCCTCTAACATCCTGGTGACTGAAGAAGTTTTGATACCTCATACAGAACTCTTTTTTTTTTTTTAATCAAAGAATTAGTGTCCTTTGGGTGGCTAGGAAATCTGCTGCCATGGAAGAGATTTTCCTTGTTTTGTAAGTATAATAATCTGTTTTTATTTAGGTTCAGTGTCCAGAATGGTGAAATTCTCATCTCACTTATTAGGTCCTTCGTTCTTATATCTACATCTTTTGCTTTTGACTTGCCAGCATGTCTTCCTTGGGGACCTCCCTTGGTTTGGCTTCTAATTTGACAGCTAATGTACTCAAGTGTGCTCTTCACCTTAATTCCATGAGAAGACTAGCCTGCCATTATTATGGGAGTCTTTTTTACTGGAAAGACTAAGCCCCCTTTTGAAACTAATTATCGTGTTCCTTTGGCAATGATTACAGTGGAGGACAGCTTCTATTGGAATAGTCAAATCTCTTCAAGAACCCACAAATTTCATTCCACCACAGTTGTTTCAGTCTCTGCAGCCATCTTCAGAGGGTGGTCATCTTCTAATATCTGCAAAGCAATGATGTGGTCTACAGTAAACACTTTTATTAGACTTTACAAGCTGGATTGTATGTCAAAGGCTGATTGTATGTCTAAGGCTAAATTCAGTTTTGTCACAATTGCTGACTGACCGATGATAGCTGGAACAGCTGCCCTACCTTTTGATAAATAGATTGAAAAAACACAGAAACACAAGGTTATAGGTTAGGTATTACATAACATAGTTTTGTGAGGTACCACAACAGTAGGCATGCGAATTTGTGCCTTCACTTTATTTGCTTCCACCTTCATCCGTTTGTAGTCTGTTGTTGGTGGTTTGTTGCAATATGCATATGATATATTTATGGGATTCTTGATGAAATCAAGTTAAAGATAGCTTAATTCTATTGTATTGTTGATACCTTAGTGATCACACTTGCATTAAGACACATTGCTGTGGCCTGGTATTGTTGACATTGTGATATGGTAAACAACTCCAGAGGGAAGCAATGTCTTTCTGCTTGCTCCCTTAACCACAGTGGAAAGGACAGTTTGAATGTTGATGAGCATTCAGTTATTTGGTGGACCATGGTTGGTGATGCACATTACTTCTGTCAGATATAAAATTCTGAGGGCGATGCATCTGAGAACTGGAGCTTTTTTAGTGATGGATGACTGAAACTGTATATAAGTGAGCAGCAGTACAACAAATTAGGAAGTTCTTCCTATGTTTGGTCCCAGTATATTGCTTGTCTCTGTAGTACAATTTACACCTGTCAGTCTTTGCAGTATGTCCCATACCAGGAGGGTCTCCCTACTGAGAGAGCATCCTAAACAAGGAGTCTCAGGCTTCCGCTGTGACAGGACTCTGTGTGTGTGTGTGTGTGTGTGTGTGTGTGTGTGTGTGTGTGTGTGTGTGTGTGTGTGTGTGTGTGTGTGTGTCTGTGAGTGTGTGCGTGTGCGTGTGCGTGTGTGTGTGTGTGTGTGTGTGTGTGTGTGCATGCAAGCGCACGTAAGGCAGGCAATTAGACATGGCTTCAGGGAGTGGCTGCATAGCTGCATCGGTCAACCCCCCAGCATCCCCACCCACCATTGCATGGCAGTCTTTTTCTGAGCAATGGCCTTTACCAGAACTCATTGGAGGATCTACCCAGCATGCTTCCTCCACCCAGGATAGGCACACCCATTTTCCCTGCCAGCACTGTTGAATTCCTGAGCAAGTAAATAAACTCAGGTTTTCTGGACTGTAGTCAGAGCTTTATCTGTGTGTGCCATGGGGTTAGCTGAATAGATGCATACATCTATTGTTTTGGGGGTGTACATCACACATCTGAACTTTCCCAGATTTTTGTATACTCTGCTGTTTGAATTTCCCTTCTGTTGGAGCCTAATTCCCTTTAAAATGTATAGAAAACAGGTAAACAGTTATCTTCACAGTCTTAAAAGACGCACTGTATACATTTCTGTAATGTTTTGATGACTGAGATAATTTGTAAAATATCTACATATGTTGATCTCCTCTACAGAATTGGTGACTAAAATTTAAGCAGCTGTTTATGCTGATTTCACTGCTTAAATTGTGTGATTGTTTACTAATGTATGTGTCAGATTTAAGTCCTGCAGTACAGTGTCATGCTATTAATGTCTATAACATACACTGTTCATCTGCATACTGTTTTGAATTAGGCAAAAGTATTGTCTACATGTCTCATCGTATACTCTTATCTGTTATTGGTGTCATGGCTGAAAAGAGTAGTTTGGGCAGCCCACCCATCCAATCAGTGAATGAATGAATGAATGAATGATAAATAAATATATAAATAACACAGAATGTTAAATACTAACAATAACATCTATAAATTTAATGCTGAAAAACATTAGAAATTATCAGTCAGCTAGAAAATAAAATAGTACAGTCCTGGATGAGAGGCAGAAAAAGAAAGTGGACTGCACAAATGTCTAGTTATTTTAATGTTCAGCAAGAGGAAATGGAGATAATACCACAGGATGACCATCTGCAATCAGTAACATAGCTGGGAAGGAAAAGGGGGACCTAGTAAAGTGGTCAGAAAAATTACCTATAAACAACTTAAACTTATAGGTTCATAGGTTCATAGGCTGGTATTAGGCTATCGGCCTTAGGGCCTATACAAGCATAGCCAAACAATTCCCCGGATATTTCTTCCCACAATATTTACTTCCCTGGACCCCTGTCCAGCAGGGTGACTGACATGATCCCCGGGGTGAACTTCCTATTTCCCATCCATTCATCAAGGTTCCTTTTGAAGAGGGCCAAGGAGGCTCTCTGCTTGACATGTATGGGCAGACTATTCCAGAGTATGGGGAGTGTCTGGGTCAGGAACCTATCCCTCCAGCATGTTTTGTTCATTGTGATGACAAGGTTTAGATCCCTGGAGCGTGTGGCTCTGAGGGATTGGGATTTCTTTAAGTGGAGCATGTCCAACAGCTCAGGGTTTGACATGACCTTGTATGTTATGCAGAGATCACCTCTGAGTAGACAATATGCCACAGAGTATAGCTGGAGTTTTTTTAGATGGTCAGCATAGGGCAGTTGCTTTAGGCCTGTGATTCTTTTAGTGAGGTATTTCTGCGGCCTTTCCAGCTGTTGCAGATGTCTTGTGAGGTACATACCAAACGGGGCGTTGTACTCTATAATGGGTCTAATGAGGGATGAGTACAGTGGGACAATGACCTCCTTTTTTCTGGATTAAAAGCCCTTAGTGATGAGGTGTGCCACATAGAAGGATTTCCTGACTGTTGTGGAGATGTGGTTATCGAAGGTGAGACCACTGTCCACCTGTGTTCCTAAGTCTCTCATCACACTTTCAGTTTTGGGTGTACTGCCACCTATGTGGTAATTAATGGGTACATGGTTTTTCCCAAAGGGGATAACTATACCTTTCTTGGCATTAAGCTTGAGCCCATGGCTCTGGCACCAAGCATCTGTTTCTGTAAGGCCTTTTTGTAGAATATCCACATCATTTGGGGATTCAATAATGGCTCCCAGTTTACAGTCATCTGCAAACTTTGTTAGCCAGAGTCCCTTAGTGTTGGCCTGTACTTCGGAGAAGTAGATGCCAAACAAGAGCGGTCCCAAGACTGAACCCTAAGGTACTCCACTTGTCACTTGTCTGGAGCTGGATTTGGAGTCGGCTACTTTTACAGTCTGGGTTCTGTCAGTAAGCCAATTGTCAACCCATCGAGTGACGTAGAGATTTATGCCCAACTTAATTAGTTTATCTATGATTCCAGAGTGGGGGATGGTGTCGAAGGCCTTGGTGAGGTCCAGATAGGCTGTGTGGACCGCCTTACCCTCATTTACAGCTCTGGAGACTGATTCGAAGAAGTCAGTCAGGTTCAGGAGACAAGATTGGCCCTTCACAAACCCAAACTGGGTGGGGTCCAGTGTTTGAAGGTTGCCAATATCTTTATTTATAAGTTCCATGATAATGCATTCCATGCCCTTGCAGATCAGGCTCGTCAGACTGATGGGACGATAGTTCCCGGGATTCAAGGTGGATCTCCCTTGTGGAGTGGGATAACTGTAGCTGTGCGCCACTCAGTGGGTATGAAGTTTGAGGTGAGGCTATGATTAAACATGACACTTAAGTGAGATGCCAGTTCATTTTGTAGTTCATGTAGTACACAGCCCGGGATGTCATCTGGTCCCATGGATGCTGTAGTCTTAGCTTTGGAGAGTGCGGTTTCTACCTGTGTGGCCGTGATTACTGGAATTTGGCAACATTTTGGTATTGAGATGGGCCCTTTAGGCAGCTGACTGTGATGTTCTCCTTGCTCAGCCTGGTGAGTGGGACATCAGTGTGCCTGACTATAGAGTCACCTATGACTAAAGTGCTGGGTACGTTGTCTTGCCTTAGGGGCTGTTGTTGGGTGACACACTGGTGTTGGGAGCTATGTGTCACTTTGGTTGTGACTGGTGTTTGTTTGCATTTCAGCTTCAGAGGTCCTTGTTGCTTGAGCAGGTTAATGTTAAGGGCCTCCGCATATCTGGGTTTAGTGTTGCTATGTGTGGGTGTTGATTGTGTTGGTTTTGAAGGGCTATGTGTTGCTTGAGGTGTAGTGCAGGTGTTAACCTTCTCCTCTTGACTGTCTAGCGCAGTCTTGGCTGGAGAGAGCTTTGCTTCCAGTTTGGCTATGCAAGTGCATCTCTCGCAGGTTGTAGTGTTGGGTGGTAGGAGGAGAAGGTTGTCTGTGAACATGAGGCAGTTGCTGCATTGCCCCAGTATGCCCAGATTCACCAGGTGGACAGGAGAAATCACCAGAATCTGACCCTTGGACATGCCTGTTTAGGTGCTTTTTTGTAAAGTACAAGAGCTGTTTTCCCTTACCTTTGCAAGGTACTTTGCAATTATAAGCTGTTTAGTGCCTACAGTTAATTTCTTTTTATTAACAAGGAGTGTTGAGTACTTGTATCAGTTTAAGGCTTCCTAGTGCTTTCCAGCAGGTTCTAGAGCAAGTGCTAGTGGAACAATATGAGAATGTTTTTAAATCTGAAAGAAAAATAAGTGTGGACTGGCAATTTCAAACTGATATGAGAACTGAAAAAATTAACACACACAGTCTGAATAGCAAAGTTCACATTCGTATATGATTTTCATTTATTTGATTGATTTTCATTTATTTGTGTTTATCGGATAAGTAACCTATTTAGGATGTGGAACAAAAAGGAAATACACATAAGCAGTTAAGTACAAATCACAAGAGTGTACTGAAATATGAATAAGAGGCAATGAATGTTCATCATATTGATCACTAATGTAGTAACCATAACTATATGGGTTATATACTGCTAAGGATGTAACTGCCATGCAGCATCCAAAACTTAAGGGCACATTCATGCACCCAAAATGTTAGTCAAATTCAGCAGAGCTAAGGAAAAGAGTGGTTTGGGGCCAAGCCTTTCCGAGCTTTCCTACTACCAAAGATCACAACTTTTGTGGGCTTTCGAGGATAGATGGATAGCTAATGTTGTTTTATTGATGGGCAGAGAAGTTCCCTTCTAGGGAAAAAAAGCTTTCACTTTTTAATTTCTTTAACAGGAAGTGAACTTTTCTGTGAAATTAATAATTTTAAGATGGAAAAGTGATGTTTTTCATTAAGATCACTGCTGCAGTAGCCTTAGCAATGAGGGTTATATCCTGCTAAGGATATAACAGTCAGCTAGTTTCCAAAGCTTTAGGGCATCTTCCATGAGTCCAAGCCATTAGTTAGCTCAAGCTAAGCTGATTAAAAATAAAGGTTTGGGTACTAAGCCTTTCAGAGCTTTCCTGCCACTGAAAAGCACCCATCTCGTGAGCTTATGATGATTGATGGTCGGCTAATGTTTTCCATTGCTGGGCAGATACGTTCCCTGTGTAGAAAAAAATCTTCCACGTTTTCTTTTTATGACAGCATGATCTTTTTCTGTGAAAAAAAGTGTTTTTATTAGCTGTCATGAGTGTTACTTTTTTACTTTTGTGGAAAAAAAATTAAAGTAATTTAAAGCAAATTTTTCTGAACTAAAAGTTGTTTTATTTTACTTCGGGGTGCTGGGTAATAGTTAAAGTGCTTTTCAGTGTATTTTTAGTGGGAAAATGTTACATTTTTACTTCTTACCTATATTACCAGCTATTGCTGTCAGACTTCCTTGGGGATCGGGCATCTTTTTCGGTTTAACCATGGAACAACCTACCATTCTTTCAGTTTATTCCAGCCACAAAAAGAAGAAAATTAATAGAGACTTTGCTATTACAGCACATAATGACAACATAATGACATTCCATGGTCCATATAGGAATATTATTATTTATTGCAAGTGAAATTTTCCTGAACCTACTCCAATTCCTCCTGTCTTTTCAGCACTGGAAGGTTTTCTTGTCACAGGCTGTAACTTGCCTAACAGCCAGCCTGATGCCCCCAAGAAAGCAGGTAGTTTGTATAAAGTTCTTTAATCCTATGTTTTTATATTTTAACCTCAGATCAGCCCCAACAGCTATTGCTCTGGTAAACCCAGTTGTTGCTAAACATCTGGTTCATACCACTCCCTCTCCTTCTGACAAAGAGGGCAAGTTTTTTGATAGATTTGGGAAAAAGTATATTCTTCTGCAACACTTATTTTTAGAATTCTCAGCTGTCAAGCTGATATGCTGAAGTTTATGCTTGCCTCTTTTTAGATCATGAGGACTATTATGGCTTTACCTAATTGCTTCTGTGTCTCGAGTGGCTACCCACCGTTTAAAATGTGGTTATGATTCTGCTGATGTCATTTCTAGAGCTGCTGCCATTGTAACTGTTATGAGGAGATTTGCATGTTTGTGTACTGAAATCCTTCCAGAAGATGTTAAAGCTGACATTTTGAATTCTCCCTTTATAGGTTCATAGGTGTGTACTAGGCTAAATGCATCCCCAATCTCTGACAAGTTCTGGTACCTTTGCTAAGTGTAAGTAGGGGCTTGAGAGATGAAACATTTACAAGCAGGGGCCTGGGAGATGCACCATTTATAGGATGTTCATCGTGCATACAGCTGCAGTCATAACAGATGGGTTATCCTGCCGTCAGGCGGGTCCTCGGTCGGCCAAATTCCAAAGTCTAGGTCCGGTGTCGGTTGTCATCACTTCCTCCCTGATGTCAGTGCAGCAGGGGTATAAAAGAGGCAGCCGACGCCATTTTCTTCAGTCTTTCTTGCCGCGCAGTGCCCGAAGCAGAAGCAGTTCACAAGTGCCGGTCGGCCAGCTCCTGAGATTTACGAAAGTATTTCAGCCGAAGTCTTCTTGAAAGCTAAGTACCCCGTTGGGGAAGCTTTTCTTGCCTCAGACCGATGTCAGACAAAGTTAATAATTGCATTTCATGTGGGAAGCAAATACCGCATAATGATTTCCACTCTTACTGTATACCTTGCTTAGGCCCAGACCACGACGTCTCGGCCTGCCGTTTTTGTGCTAGATTCAACAAATGCACTATTAAGCGTCGGGCAGAGTTCGCCCTTCACTTTTTTGGCAAAAAATTTAATTATATTATGTGTCGGATACTCCGACTCCAGTTTTGAGCAAAAAACGCAAAGATAAGGACCAGCATACGAGGGCCGCACCACCTATTGATACCACGCTAAGGCCGACTACCGGTTCTCCAGTACTCAGTGAGGTGCCTACGCAGCCCCTGAGTACCGATCACAATGCATTACCGGTGTCTTCAGTACCCGAGGTCGCAGGCTCTTTGGCCCCCATTCCTACTACAGATACCGACGCCACTCCTGGCGGAGAAACTCAAAATTTAGACAGGCCTGCCATTTCTCAAGGGGTCTTCAGGCCTTCCTCCTTCTCTATTAAAGCCTTCACTAAATCTAAAACAGCCATGAAAACCAAAAAACAGGTTCCTCAGACACCCTCTCAAGTCACCATGCCTAAAAAACAAATGCTTAAAATGGCTGAGGATTTGATTACTCTTATCAGGGGTTCTCAACCCCCCTCGGACAAAAGGCCCAGATTAGAGGGAGACTACCCTTCCTCAGATCAAGCTTTTATTACCTCAGAACTATCTGAGGACCAGGATTGTGCCTATTCTCCATTCGAAGACTCTGATGCAGAGGAGTCTATTCCCTCGGTCTCCCCCCGAGGACTTCTCTTTTGGGGAAACCCTGCATACATTGAGGGAACACTTTCACTGGGAAGGCCAAGATTACTCAGATTCCAAGAAAAGGCTCAGGGAATTTCTTCTGCTCCCCCAGCATAGGCCTCTGGCTATCCCTCCTGTTTTAGATATATTGGATGATGTGTACACAGAGGCCAGCCTTAATCCTGATTCTTTGCCTCCAGCTCCTGTTAAACCAGACGGGTATTACCGGGTTCCTGATTCTCACCAGTTCCTATATAAAAGCCATACTGCTGACCCAGAAACTATTTCACAGGGTCCCAAGGGAATTAAGGCCTCTACTGCTAAAAACCCATTACCTTCAAAGAGAGATTCCAGAGCATTAGAAAGGTGGGGGGGGGAAAGGTGTATACCTCGGCCACTTTAACCATGAGGGCATTAAACTGTCAGTTCCATATGTTAAAGTATCAACAGTTTTTGATATCTCAGCTGAAAATCAAAATGACACAACCAGAACAACCAGATTTAAAAGAGTTGCAGGATTTGTTGCATGGTGCAGAGCAAGTGGGTAAACATACCTTGCAGTGTGGTTTTGATGCTTTAGAGGCCTCATGTAGAGCTGCTGTTACGGGGTCTGTTATACGTAGGCATGCTTGGCTCAAAGAGCAAACCTTACCAGATCATGTCAAAGCTAAATTATTAGATGCACCTCTTCAAAAAGATGTATTATTTGGTGTTAAAGCAGAGGAGGTGCTAAAGAAAATGGAGGAAAAAGCGAAATCAATGCAAACAGTGAAAGATTTCCTGCAGGTACAGCCTCCACGTTTCAGGAGAAACTGGCCTTCAAAAAATTGGTCCTTTCCAGCCATGGACAGACCTCAAAGGGGCAGATACAGGTGTCCAAGGGGTAGAGGGCAACCTCAAGGATCTTTCAGAGCCAGACAGTGGCAAGCACCAACCCCAAGAGGTGGAGAAGATAGATCACAGTCTTTTAGAAAACAGACGCAATGACTTCCCCCTACACCTGCCAAGCAAAGCTTTAATGGCAGCACCTTTGGGCGGAAAACTGACATTATTCTCAAAAAATTGGCATATTGTTACAAAAGACAAATGGATTCTGGACATTATAGACAGAGGCTACAGGTTCCACTTTCACACTCTTCCAAAAATGAGAGGCATGCCAAACCTGCCACAAAATCAAAGGGCAGAGGCACAAAAACAAATTTCAGCTCTCATGGACATGAAAGTAATTCAAGAGGTACCTGCAAAAGAACAAGGTCAAGGGTTTTATTCCAGACTATTTGTGGTACCAAGGAATGACAAAGATTGGAGACCTATCTTAGACCTATCCATCCTAAACACATATCTACAGGTGCCAAAATTCAAGATGCTCACATTACAGCAGCTTCTTCCCATGCTGGGCAAGGAGTCTTGGCTGGTAACATTGGACCTCAAGGAGGCATACCTGCATGTCCCTATCAGACAAGATTGCAGAAGATACCTCAGATTTCTTGCAGGTTCAACCCATTACCAATTCTCTGCATTGCTCTTTGGCTTATCTACTGCGCCCAGAGTGTTTACGAAATGCCTGGCATCAGTAATCACCTTCTGCAGACTACAAGGGATACAAATCTACCCATATCTGGATGACTGCCTGATCCAAGCGGACAGCAAGGACTTACTACTGCAGCACCTGGCGTTTGTAATAAAACTATTGAACTTCCTGGGATACACAGTCAACAAAAAGAAATCAAAATTAATACCCTCTCAACAAATAACTTTCCTGGGTGCCAACTTGGATACAACCACCCAGATGGCCTACCTCATGCCAGACAAACAAGGGCAACTGTCTCAATACTTCAGAAAAATGGCAACTTACACCAGGCTAACTGCAAGGAAAGTCCTGCAGGCTCTGGGATTCATGGCATCTTGCATCCTACTTATCCCATGTGCAAAGCTGCATATGAGGAAACTTCAGTGGTACCTAAAAAACTTATGGTCTCAACACAGCCACAGCTTGGAAGCAATTATACCACTCATTCCATGCCTTCAAAAGGAATTTATGTGGTGGGCTCAAGCTTGCCAAAGAAACACAGGTCTTCCTTTCTGTGTACCTCAAGCAACTCAAATCATCACAACAGACGCCTCAGACTACGCCTGGGGAGCACACTTGACAAATCAGTGCATTCAGGGAAAATGGGCACAAAAAGAGAAGCTCCTTCACATCATCCAAAAGGAAATGCTAGCCATACAAAAGGCTATTATGACCTTCAAACACCTTCTGCATCCAGGCCAGCTATTGATAAGGACAGACAACACCACAGTGATGTGGTACATAAACAAACAGGGGGGAACTCATTCATACCCCCTGTGCAGGCAAGCCATGACCCTGTGGAACACAGCACTGGAATTGAAAATTCAGCTACAGGCACAATTCCTGCCAGGGAAGGAAGACACACTGGCAGACAACCTAAGCAGAAATATGACAGATCCACACGAATGGAAGTTGCATCCTCAAATTTTCACAAAGATAACTCAGGCATGGGGACAGCCAGACATAGATCTCTTTGCTACCCACAGAAAGTGCCAGTTGAAAAACTTTTGTTCAAGGACCTATCATCCACAGGCCTGGAAAGTGGATGCACTTTCCTTCAATTGGGCAACATTGACAGTCTATGCCTTCCTGCCTCTTCCTCTGCTGCCCAAAGTTCTATTGAAAGCCAGAGCAGAGAGGCCGAAAATGATTCTCATTGCTCCAGACTGGCCAAGACAACACTGGTATCCACTCCTGAGGAGCCTGACACATCCCCCACCATGGACCCTACCTCTAGTCCCTCTTCTGTTGTCCCAGCACAACTACAAAACTCTTCACAGCCATCTCAAAACTCTAAATCTAGCTGCATGGAGAATTCCTTGATTTCCCAACAGTTTCTCCTCTCCAAGGAGGTGCAGGATGTCATCTTGAAGGCCAGAAGACCTTCTACTAGAAAGGCCTACTCCGCCAAATGGAAACGATTTTGTGCCTGGAATCAAAAGAAGGGACAGAATCCTTGGGTAATAAATATACCTCAAATTTTACAGTACCTTGCTGAGATGTTAAACAATGAACTTTCCTTCTCCTCCATCAAGATCCATGCTTCAGCCATTTCTGCACAATACAACACAGATCCTCCTTTATTCTCTCATCCTTTCTTGAGGCAGTTCCTCAGAGTGGCAAAGAATATAAAACCCCCAAGGAAACTACCAGTCCCTGCTTGTGACCACAACTTCGTATTGGAAAAGCTGACCCTTCCTCCCTTCGAGCAAGCTTCTTCATCAGAGTTACAGTACTTGTCATGGAAAACAGCCTTTCTTCTGGCTATCACCTCAGCTCACAGGGTTTCAGAGCTACAGGCCCTCATGGCTGTGCAACCATTCATCATTTTCCATCAGGACAGAGTTTTTTTATGAACCAACCCTACCTTTATGCCAAAGGTAGTATCCAGTGTAGCTTCGAATCAGACTATCCACTTACCTACCTTTTATCCTAATCCACAAAACAAAGGGGAAAGACTACTACATTCCTTGGACATTCACAGACAACTTTGTTATTATTTGGACAGGACAAAGCCATTCAGGAAATCTGAGCAACTCTTTGTGTCCTATGCTGCAGGTGCTCAAGGAAAGGCTATTTCCAAACAGACAATTTCAAAATGGATAGCCCACTGCATACACTTTTGTTACTCATTTCATGGAAAAACTGCGCCTGCATGCATCAGATCCCACTCCACCAGAGCCACAGCTACCTCTGCAGCCTTCCCCAGGGGGGTCCCTACCAAGGATATTTTGGAAGCAGCCACCTGGAGTTCAGTGCACACTTTCTCCAAGCACTATCACCTCCCACTATACTCTAAATCTAGAGCGGGCTTTGCCACAGCAGTCCTGCAGGGCATCCTAGCCCCTCCTAGTTCCACTTAGTGCCTACCACCCTTACTTAGCTTTGGGATTTTACCCATCTGTTATGACTGCAGCTGTATGCACGATGAACATAGTACAGTTTTGTACCTACCATAAATGTAGATGTTCGAGTGCTCATACAGCTGCAGTCCAGGTTTCCCTCCCTCCAACCCCTCTTAGGACAGGCCTTATGATAAACCCTTTTCATATAACCTTTTGGGGTACCCTTTTATGGTGTATTTGCTTGCAACTACTGTTTTTGATTTATCAACATTGCATTTTTGCATAGCATTATATTTGCCTTCCTTCTGGGGGCACCTGACATCTGGGGCAAGAAAAACTGAAGAAAATGGCGTCGGCTGCCTCTTTTATACCCCTGCCGCACTGATGTCAGGGAGGAAGCGACGACAACCGACGCCGGACCTAGACTTTGGAATTCGGCCGACCGAGGACCCGCCTGACGGCAGGATAACCCATCTGTTATGACTGCAGCTGTATGAGCACTCGAACATCTACATTTATGGTAGGTACAAAACTATACTTTGCTTGTGATCATTAGAGGCATAGGTGCCAAACCAGGGAAGAAATTCCTGTTCTCCATCCAGACGTCCAGGTTATATTTGAATTGGGTTAGGGAGGAACTCTGCTTCACATTGATGGGAAGCCTGTTTTGGAGAAGGGGTAGCCTCTGGGATGCATACCTGTATCCCCAACAGGTTCTATTTATATTGTAGGCATGGTTTATGTTTTTAGAGCAGGTAATTTTGGTGCTTGTTTTGCAGATATGCAGGAAGTACATCACAGTGGGGTCTGACAATCTCTTGTATGCCAGTCATAGATCTCCCCTCCACAGCCAACAGGAGACAGAATACTGGGATAGGACTTTGAGGCAGTTTGCATGGGTCTATATTAAAAGCTCAAAGAGGCGTTACATTGAACGCCTCTTCAGCGACACGTAAACACCAACCGCACTAAACTGTGAACGTTCAAAACAGCGATTTCTTTCCCTGGGAAAGAAATCACTAGCACCAAAAACACATATGCACACTTTCAAACATAACTAAGTGTGGGGTTTCACCACCACACACCCCCCAACATGAGGGCTGTGCCCCCCCATCCCCTCTAACTAAATATACCAACTCCGAGATCGCACTACAGTGGGGTAAAGAGCAATGTCACGGCTTAGACCTAGCAATTTTTTTCCCTGAAAAAAAAATCCCTGACCTGGGCCTTCGCTGTTTTCAGATTTCGGTCTATATTTGTCGGCGAAACTGTATTCGCTGTAATGCCACTTTACCGATTTAATATAGACCTAGTTTGCATATGACATTATTTATGCCCTGTATTCTTTTAATGAGGAAACTCTGCGGATGTACCAATTGTTGAATAGTTGGATGGGCATTGTACTCAATGACAGAGGTGATGAATAAAGAATACAGTGGAACAATAAACTCCTTGGAAATAGATGCCATATCTTTGTGTATAAGTTGGGTAACATCAAATAATTTACTCACTAACATAGACACATGATGGTCAAAGACTAGAATACTGATTACTCGTGTTACCAAGTCTGTGTCTACTGGAACAACTCTTAGAGGTGGGTTGTCAATATTATAGTTACAAGGGATGGCTGACTTCCAAAGGATGTTATGTATTTCTTGGCACTTAGTTTTAGTGACTTGCTCTGACACCAGTTATTTGACTGTGTCAGCCCTTCTTGGAGAGGATTAGAGTTGGGCAGGGGATCCTATGACTGCTCCTAATTTGAAATGTCCCCCCCCCCAGTGTCCCTATAGCCTAGAAGCCCACAAACATAAATGGCTCTTTAATTTGGACAAACACCAGAAACAAAACTGTTTTTACCTTTAGCTTTTTTTACCAGTTTAGCTCTATTTTTACTGTCTATTTTTTTATCAAACATCAAAGTAGAGCTTACAGCATAAAAACATAGAATTAAAGGTTAAATTACAGCATAAACCTTGAATTAAAGTTTAAAGGATTCTGTTACTTACAGACCTGAATGCTCCTGTGGCCTGGATTAGCTCTCCTGCGCTCACCCTCGCTACGCTTGGGCTCGCTCCACACCTCACCCTGCCCCCAAATTCCACCCATCCCTAGTACTGCTAAATTTATAGCTACATTACCACGCCCCTCTCCACAGAACCAATCAGCATTTCCCTAGCTAGTCATAGGACCTACCCTAAATATAAAAACCCTCCTTATATCTTTACTATACCCTTGTCTATTGCCCTCCCATCACCAGTTTTAAATATTCGTTAGTTAAAAACTTCTACAAACCTTAAAATCACCTTTCAGATTAAAGCCTTCCTATTGCCTTATAACCTTACCTATCTTCTCACAGCCTATGAACATCTTATCCTCCCAGGGTCTTACTACCCCAGATCCCAGACCAATACTCCTGATCTATCAAACAACTTTAATCACCCACTACTCCCCCTCTCATCTAACTTCTTTACTACAAAAATATAACATCCCATTCGAGCCAGGTATGTTAACCCTAGAACTAAATACTATTGCAAACTCTTATTCAAACTGCAGAAACTCATATTCAATTCACAAACTAACCTCATAGTTGATGGGGACATTCACCTCAACCCAGGTCTAACTCCACCTGATGCAACTGGCCCTATAAATAATATTCCCACTAGCCTGCAAAACTTTAAAAACCTCCAGCTCTGTCCTGATCTGTCACCTAAATATTAGAAGCTTAAATAATAAAATCCATTACTTAGGTTCATAGGTTCATAGGTTGGTACTGGGTATCTGCCCAAAGGCATATATTAGCCCATCCATGTTGTGCAGTATTCACCGCCCCTTTAGTAGTTCCCTAGACCCTTCTACTAGCAGCTAGTACCCTTGGCCCCTATCTAGTAGTGCTGTTGGTGTGGTCCCCAGTGTGAGCTTTCAGTTACCCATCCACTCATCAACTTGCATGCACTCGTGGCTGTACAGTCCCCAGATATACTATGCCTTACTGAAACCTGGCTTAAGCCAGCCACCACTGACAATGAAGTTATACTTCCAGGTTACAATATTTTAAGACTGGAGCTCAGCTCTAGGAAGGGAGGGGGTAGCTGTTTTATACTTTTCTACTTATTCTATACTTTATGTAACTATTTCCAATTCTCCACAAGCTCCTCAAACTGAAAATGCAGAAATACTTATTACAAAGCTACAAATCAACAAACGCAAATCTATAAACATTTGCTGCATTTATATTCCACCAGGTAACAACACAAATACCCTTGAGGACATCCTACAATAGCTGCCCATAAACTGCCCACAAGAAACCATTGTTCTCGATGATTTTAATATTGACTGGAACATCTGTTCCTCAGAATTCCCTGCCGCCCACATAGATTTATATGGCTTCACCCAGATCATATCATCACCACTAGAATTAGTAAGCCCAACATCAAAGAAAGTGTACTAGACTGGATTCTCATAAATAACCACCCCCAAATGTATAAAGCAGGCACCCAACCTGAGGAAATAAGTGATCACTTCCTCGCTTATATACTCAGGCAAAAAAACGATATCTCTCAAATACCTAGCTTCAGAACTATTAGGAGCAATAAGAACTTTAATCAAGCTGAAGTCCAAAAAGAACTTCAGTCATGTAACTGATCTTGTCTAAAACTACTCCCATTAGACAAAGCAGTTTTGTACTTTAACTCCCCATTTCTTACTGTCCTTGATAACCATGCACTGACCGGACCATCAGAACCAATAAAAAAGTAGCACCATGGCTGTCTAAAGAAACTAGACAAAAAAAATCGTAAGTAGAAATAAAGCCTGGGCCTCTTGGGGAATCACTAAATCCCCAAAGGACCAACTTATATATAAACAGCTAAGGAATGATACAAAAAAGTCTATTGTTCTAGACAAAAAAAATATTACTGTAACCTGCAACAAAAACAGCAAAATTGACCACAAACATTTTGGTGCAGTATAAATAATCTTCTCCATCTAGGACATACTACTACCCCTACCCCCTCGACTTCCCACCAAAAAACTTCCAGAAAATATTGCCAACACTTTTAACACTTTCTTTTATGGAAACTATTCAATCCCTTGCAAACCAACTAGCGCCCAATAACCCAAACCCAGTTGACCCTACATCCAACACTCACCCCTCCTTTAACTTTTAACCAGTACCAACATCACTTATCAGATCGTTAATCAAGAAACTGAAACCCGCCACCCTATCAGCAGACCTACTGAATATCTTCAAAAATCTACAGATGTATTAGCATATCCCATTTCAGTATTAATCAACAGAACCATCTTGGAAGCATATATCCCCTCCATCTGGAAAATTTCCCATGTTATTCCTCATCATAAAGGGGGTAATTCCACTGAACTATCAAATTACCAGCCTATTGCCATTCTGTCACCTCTGGCTAAATTATGGAAAAATATATCCATAAGCAACTCTTACACTACCTTAATCTGAACAATCTCCTAGCCCCTGTCAGCATGGATTTAGATGCCACCATAGTACAACCTCAGTCCTTCTTTCCTTCTCTCAGACAATAAATCAAACTCGTAATGATAACAAGCTCTCCTCTGCCCTCTTTCTTGGCCTGTCCAAGGCGTTTGACATGGTAAATCATCAACTACTCCTATGGATACTAAAAACTCTTGCCATAGATAACCTGGCAATTCGCTGGTTTCATTCCTGTCTAAGTGGCCGACAACAAGCTGTGCTATGGAGGGATAGCCTAGCCTACCTTTTGCCAGTCACCCTTGAAGTACCTCAAGAGTCTATACTAGGACCTCTCCTATTTTCCATCTCCATTAATGATCTCCATACGGTCATCCCCAAAGCAACCTGCATTCAATGTGCAGATGACATTACCCTAATTTGTGTGGCCACCTCCCCGATAGACTTACAGAACTTATCCCAAAATACCTTTAACAAAGTTGAAAGCTGGCTCACTGATTGGTGTCTTCTATTAAATCCAAATAAAACAAAACTGCTACTCTTCCACCTCACTTGGAAAGTCCCTGTGCCATCATTTACCATAACATCTAACAATGGCACCATGATTTCCCCAGAATCTACTACAAAACTATTAGGTGTAATAGTAGACAATAACCTTAAGTTTGATGCCCACATCGATAGAACCATTAAAACAGTCAATAAGAAACTTGACTCTTTATATAGAATTAAGCCATTCCTAACCCCAACTGCTAGGACAGTTTTTGCCCGTACACATTTACTATCAACCTTTCTTTATGCCTCTCTGATTTATACAAACCTAAGTAAATCTGACCACAATAAACTCAATAGCTGCTATAATAATATAGCCAGATTTGCTACAGGTTCAGCATATAAAACACATCACTGACTTAACCTAGGATCCCTAGGCTGGCTAGAGTTACCCTCTCAACTTCAGTATAACCAATTAATAGTTGCTCACAAAGTCCTCTGTCAGCCAGAAAGCACACCCATACTCAAAAATATAATCACCCCCTACAGTAACATAAAAACACTCAGCTCTTCTAATAAAATGCTAGTACTAACTGTTAAATCCAATAACTTTGCTGGTGAATCATTATTTTCCAACTCTGTTGGCAAAATCTGGAACCTACTCCCCACTGAACTTACAGCAGTCCACTCCATAACCCAATTTAAAATGTCTCTCAAAACACACCTAAAAATTCACCGGTTGTGCCCCTGTACAAACCCAGACTAACCTACTCACTATTCACTTTGTATTACTATATTCCCTGGCTACTTGTAGAAACTGTCTTATAATACGTCTGAAACATCAGCTGTCTCACTCTAATGTATTGTACCACTGAATGATATGCTACCTTGCTCAGCTTTGTACTACTAAAATGTTTATGTTCTAATATGAAAATTAATAATTGTAAAGTTTTTATGTATGTATTCCAATACATCTGGAACATGTATCTATATGTAATTCTATAAAAAACTACAACTGTTAAGTCTTCTGTATCTATGTACATGTGGAGCTTTTCTCCCCGGGTCTCTGCTGAAAATGGACCTGTATCCAGTCAGACTTTCCCGGTTATCAAATGTAAAATAAATAAAATAAATAAAATCATCTGCAAATTTGGTCAGTCAGTGGCATTTGATGATACCCTTGACTTCAGAGAAGTAGATGTCAAAAAGAGTGATCCTAGACTGATCCCTCAGGGACTCCATTAGTGACTGGCCTCTTTGTAGAGGTGGACTCCCCAATTCTAGCTTTCTGAGTCCTGTCTGTGAAGCAGCTTGTTCTCCACAAGGCAAATAAAGGTTTATACCTAACCTCCTGAGTTTGTCAACAATGTCTGATTGGAGTATTGTGTTAAATGTCCTTGTATGATCAAGGTAGGCAGTGTGAACCATTTTGCCCTCATCCATTGCTTTGTTGACCTTCTCAAAGATGTCCCCCAGGTTCAGTAGGCATGATCTGCACTTGGGGCCAGTGTCTGGATGTTGCCCATGTCATTATTTTTAACACCTTTATAAATGTATTGCTTCTACAGCAGAGCTAGCCACCTGGTGGTTTAAACTTTGGCTTTAGATGATTGTCACTCTTGAAGTGACACTCCAACTCCAAAATGGGAAAAAGGGGTTGTGGATGGATGGATGAAGTTTCATAAAAGAAAAAATATATATTAACTTGTTCCCAATTACATACGTTATAAATCACATATGTTCTTTTGTATGACTATCATCAGTCCAGCATTACATAAATCGCTCATTTCCTGCCTTCCCTTAAATCTCACTCCTCCTATAGAATGTTATTCTGCATGTACTGTTCCCACAATTTCCATTTATTTCTATGTAATTTGCTCCTACCCTTTTCTACAAATCCCACTTCCAGTTCTTTTTTCTCTGTTAATAATATTTAATATCTCAAATACAGTTGGTTTAAACTTTGATTTCCACTTTTCTTAGTAATTTTTTTTTTGGCAGCCACTAGAATTAAACTTAACAAGGCCTTACTATGTCTAGGCAATTCAGATCCTGTAAGATTTATTATGTCGTTACTGATCATTTCCATGGCTTTGCATATGAGACTATTGAGACTTATGGGTCTGTAGTTTCTAGGGACTGAAGATAGCCTACCTTCATGCAGAAGGATGACAGTTGCTCTCCATTTATGCGGTGAAAGCCTGTTTGAAGGCTACAGCTAAATAGTTATTCCAGGGAGCCTGATAGGTCATATTTCATGCTCTGTAGAAAGTAACCTTGTCTATTGTCGACACCCACTGAAGCATTGCCCTTGGCCTTAGAGAGAGCATTGAGAACCTGTTCTGTAGTGATAGTAGGGGGAGTTATATTTGATGGTATTTCCTGAGGGGAGGCTTGGAGAGAGGCAAAATTAGAGCTGACTTTGTCTGCCAGTAGATATGGTTCTGTATAGGTGGTTCCATTAACAATGAGCATACAATTGTGCATTGCTTTTGAGGTTGCAGACATAGCTAAAGAATGCCTAGTTGTTGTCTTTGGCCTGGGAGGCCAAATTTACCTCAAATACGGCTTTGGTAGACTTTATTTCTCCTCTGAGTTGTCTGTTTAGTTTGATAAGCATGTTTTTATCCTGTTGGGTGTTACACTTCCTAATTTTTGCCATGCTTTTCTTCCTTTTGTTATACATCCTGTTGATGTGATTCCACCAGAGTGGCTTGTTTATTAAGTTAATTATTTTTAAGCACCTTTGTTGAATTATCACTTGTTACATAGGCAAACTTACTGTTATATAAACATAATCAAACAATATTAACAAGTTCACATTTACAAGCATTATACATCACATATATTGTTATATACCATATAATAACAGCAACATTACATAAGTTGTTTAATTCCTGCCTTCTCTTCAACCTCATTCCTCCTCCAAAACATTATTTTGTATGTATTATTCACATCATTTCAGTTTGTCCTATGCAATTCACTCCTACCATTTTCTAAAGTGCCCACCTCCTGTTCTTTTATCTCTGTTACAATAATCACTACTTCAGATACAGTTGATTTAGTTATTTGATTTCCATTTTTAAGTAATTCCTTTTTTGCAGCCACCAGACTTAAACTTAAACTTAAAAAGGTCTTATTATGTCCAGACAATTCAGATCCTGTATCCCAGCTGAGAAAATCATTTCCTTAGTTAAACATATTTGCTTGCCTAATATTTCTGACAGAGTACTCTGTAGGAAATTTTTAAAGTCTGCTCCTAGGTATCTCTTTATTCCCCATTGCACCTACAGTATTTCCCATCTACCCAAGGAAAAATCCTTTGGAATCTGCTTGGGATATAAAAATACTGATGCAAACACTTCCAAGCAACATCATAAATCTTTTAGTCTTTGTTGCATATTTGGGAGCCATAGATATGTCATCCCATTGTTTCCTTGTGAACTGCTTATCTAGTCTCTCTTCCCAATCTTTTCTAACCTCCTCTGATTATTATGCAATATTTTATATTCCCTACTAATTGCCCCTTTTTTCAGCAGCATCTTCTGTTTTAGATTCTAAAAATTCTACCAAAGCAGGTATTTCAGTTGTTATTCCCTTAGCCCTTTCTCTTTACCTATACTCTAATATCAGTCCCTGATAGGGAAGGCAGTCTCTCACCTGAAGTCCAAATGTATTCTTGGCCTCTTCCCATTCTGTTACCTTTCTCTCTCTAGTTATTTGCACCCAATACATTGGTTTCTTTGTTAGTTTTCTCCAATAAATTCCAGCCCCCTCTTGCCTATTATGCAGTCATTTGTATCAGCAGAACCTCCTTTCCCCATTCTCATGTTGGATTAGTTCTTAGAATACTTTCTGCCAATGTATTAGTATAATATTCTGTATTGCTGTAGTTATTCTCCTTAAGGATCTGCATCCTAAATCCTACTCATTATTTCTTGAATATCCCCTCTAGTTCATCATCATCTCTTTCTACTTTGAATTATAGCTTTTTGCTTGTATGTATATATATATATATATATATATATATATATATATATATATATGTGTGTGTGTGTGTGTGTGTGTATATATATATATATATATATATATGTGTGTGTGTGTGTGTGTGTATATATATATATATATATATGTGTGTGTGTGTGTGTGTGTGTGTGTGTGTGTGTGTGTATATATATATATATATGTGTGTGTGTGTGTGTGTGTGTATATATATATATATATATATATATATATATGTGTGTGTGTGTGTGTGTGTGTGTGTATATATATATATATATATATATATATGTGTGTGTGTGTGTGTGTGTGTGTGTGTGTGTGTGTATATATATATATGTATATATATATATATATATATATATATATATATATATATATATATATATGTGTATGCACGAGCCTTAACTCTGTAGCCCTAAAATATCCCTTCAGATCAGGTTATCCTAAATCACATTGTTCTATTGTTAGGATCAACTTATTCCATGTGACCCTCACCTCTTCCCCTCCCGAATAAAATTCTTCAGCGCCTTATTAATTGTTATCCACAACGTCTTCTGGTTAATAAAAATATGCCTGACCTGTATCTAAAACTAAAAGGACTAAAAACATTTTCACTGCTTATATCTTCCTGTCCATATCCATAATCAACAGCTTCCAGTTTCTCAGTTTTTGTATTGTGTTTTGTTAGTCTCTTCCCACATATCTTTAGCTGCCATAAAAGAATCCTTTTTAACCCTTTCTCCCAAATACTTCATTTTATCATGTCCACATAAATAGCCAGTTCTTGTATGATTGCATAGTTTACAGCTATAGCCTCTGTTTTTACCTCATTAATTTTATATCCTCAAAAGACTTGAAACCGTCTCAAAATGTTCTACAACACTGAGATATCATTTTCTAGTTTTATCAGGTACAAAATAATATCATCTACAAATAAAGTCAATGTTTCTTGATTGCTGTACCAATTATATCCTTGAATTTCTGCGTCCCTTAGTTTCTTTGCTAATGGCTCTAAATATAATGCAAGCAACAAAGTGGAAAGAGGACACCCCTGGCTGGATCCTCTGTTCGACACAACCTATCAGCGAGAATCCCACCCACTTTAATTTTTCGCTCCAATCTCTCATATACCCACTAATTAACTTTATTATTGTATCAGGGAATGCAAATGCTTCCATTGCTATACTCATAAATCCCAGCTTAGTCTGTCGAATGGTTTCTCTACATCAAGACCCACCACCAACAGCGGTATTTTCTTACATTCTGTTTCCTTCTGGATTATTACTGTTCTATTAATGTTGTCAAATGTTTGTCTCCCCTCCACAAAACCACATTCATCCATATCTATCAATTTTGGCAATACCTTTGCCATTTTATAGCTATTATAGACATAAACACTTTATAATAATAATTTAAAATTAAAATGCCCCTATATGAAGGTGGATCTTATAGGCCTTTACTGTCTTTTTGTATTATAGCCACCGCAGCTTTCTTCCAGGATGTTGGGGCATCCCCTCCTTTTAAAATGCTGTTAAACAAAATATTTCTAGATCTTTATCTTCTTCCCTCCTTGATTCCAAACCTATACATGATCGAATCTGTTCCTGGAGACTTTCATGCAGATTGATTATACCTCACCATTTTTATCTCATGTCTTCCTATCTTAACTGTTAATTGTTGAGCCTCATCTACTTCTAATGATGGTGTACCTAAGTCTTCTAGAAATATTTCCATTTGTGCTTTTTCTTGATTTCCACATTTGTCTGCTTTATGTAGATCTTTATAAAATTTCTGAAATATCTCTGATATCTGTACAGGATGTCTGGTTATTTTTCTTGTTCTAGGCTTCCTAAATTTGGCAACAACCCTTTCTACTTTCTGTTGCCTCAGTAATTGTGCTAAAATATTTGTGCTCAGGAGTTATTATCAAAAACAGTTGCTTAACTGTAATTTTTCTAAAGTCGTGCATATTATGTAGGTACTCCTTTACTGTTTAGCACTCTGCAGTCATGCCTGTTGTTGCTCTGTGAGCTCGCCCTTATTGTGTAATACTTTAACCTTTGTCAGTCCTTCTAAAGAATTATAGTTACTTCTTAACCATATCTCTTTTTCTTTTATTTTGACCCTATTTTTGAGCTCTACTTTCATTTTATCTCATTCACTAGCTATAACTTCTGAAGAAATTGGTATCTTTCCTAATAACTCTTGGATAATTTCCACTGCCCATTCCTTAAATTCCTATCTTTAACAGGTAGGTGGGGAAGCGCCAATACATCATTTGTACGTTACTACCCTGCATTTTTATCCTAATTACTATTGTCACATGATCTGAAATAGTCATTGGATGTGTGTTGAAGCTTTCAATTAACTGCACAAATTCCTGTGAACTATAATTTCTGTCTAGTCTAACCCAGTTATTGTACCTTGCGAAATAATATTCTCTTTGAGTTCTTGCTACTGAATTTATGTCTTCCATAAAAAATATTTTCATAAGTATACCATCTTTTGTTATATTTTTCCCCTTCTAGGTTCTCCAAATACATCCTTACTGTTGCAGATCAGTTTCCAGTCCCTACCTATAAGTAATATTCCCTGATGAAACATTAACTTTTAGCCTTAAGAAAAAGTTTACTGGCTATCTTTAAATAAAACTAAATTATATAAGTGTAAATGCATTAAAGTATTTAGTTACTAGAAAACCTGCTATCGCTTATTCTAGCAAATGCATTAAAGTACTTAGTTACTAGAAAACCTGCTATCGCTTATTCTAGCAAATGCATTAAAGTACTTAGTTACTAGAAAACCTGCTATCGCTTATTCTAGCAAATGCATTAAAGTACTTAGTTACTAGAAAACCTGCTATCGCTTATTCTAGCAAATGCATTAAAGTACTTAGTTACTAGAAAACCTGCTATCGCTTATTCTAGTAAATGCATTAAAGTATTTTGTTACTAGAAAACCTGCTATCTCTTATTCATTGACAATAGAAAACCTGCTATCTCTTATTCATTGACAATAATTTCAAACTTTATTTTTTACTGAGCTGCTTGTCCTTGCACCTTTTAATTTTACATTTCTCTCAGTAAACAATGTCTAGACCTCTTGATTTATTGCCTTCACCTTTAGTCAACTTGTTTCCACAGAAACATAAGCACAGAATGTACTTTTCAGTTAACACTGCACATTTATTTGCTAAAGGAAAAATATTCATAACATTATGACCACTTATTTAAATAAACTTCCTTAAACAAAAAAATTGTCATTAGATTAAACCAATGGAATTAATCAATTCACCTATGCAAAAGTAAAAGAAAACTTTAAACTCTATGTATATTATATTATATTATATTATATTATATTATATTATATTCATTGTAGTTTTATACTCCATCCCCCACCCCAACAGCCCAAGATTACAGCCCATTAACTCAAATGTGTTTTTGTCCAGTCTTTCTTCTCCTTTTACATTGTAATGCCTACATTTCTTAAAACTAAAAAGAAAAAAGTACTTGTTTATTTTAGTATTCTCATCATACACAATATGAAAATGCTGTACAATATAACATTTAATTTATAGCATGAAATGATTTACACAAATACTATTAAAAGCAAAAATTGTTTTACTTACAGCTACTTTCTCTTTTTTCACATTTTTGTTTTCTTTTAGTGTTAGTCCAAACAACTGTCAGCCCCCCTCCCACAAGTTTAACAAAGTCAAGAAAAATCCAATCTTTTTCAAACTGTTTTTCTTATAAAACCATATTTTACAAATGCGATAAATGCTTTATAGTCTCACATTTATTCACTAATTTCAGTGTTGTTGGTCTTCTTCCTGTTCTTATCTATCTCCTGACCCCAGAATCTGGTTCAAGCCCAAGCTTCTCCCAATTCTTCTAGTTAGTTAGCTGTTGTGCTTTTCTTTCTCTCAAGCATTTTCCTTTGAAACACTGGGAAATGTGTCACTGACTCCTTAGCCTGTTCTGCATCAAAATTGACTTTGATCCTCCAGGAAAAAATATTCTGAAGACAGCTGGATATAGCAGTTTCAAACTCACATCTGCCTCTTAACATTTCCTGATTAATGGTTGAATTGACTTCTCTTCTGTTTGGTGTACAGTGAATAGTCATTTTTTACAAATAATCTACTGTCTCCAATTTTTAACATTTCTCCCTTCTGCCACAGTTTTGTCAGGATCAACTCTTTCTGCTGGGATGATTGCATCTTTTAATAGTACAGGTCTTGCCTGCTTTCTTGTGGCCAGATTTGGAGTGCACACATGATGTGCCCTTTCAATTAACAAATCCAGCTGTGGAGTACCAGTCCAATTAATTATTTGAGCTTTCATAAACTTAATGCAGTCTGTGCCTTCCAGTTTCTGTGGTACAGCAGAAAATCTCAGATTTTCCCTACCTGCTCTGTCCTCTAACTCTACCAATTTTTGAAACAGCTCTTCTTGAGTGCACTCAGACTCAGCCAGCATTTTCTTCATTTTAACCTTTGATTTTTGAAGTATTACCAGTTCATCTGAATAGCTGTTTAAAGGTTATTCCATTTTTCCAGCCTTTTGTTATGTGAGTTGATATATTCCTTCAGTGTTTCATTTATTTTAATCAGCTATACGCATATTTGATTTATTTTTTCCTCTAAATTACTGGAAGCCATCTCTTCTACCAAAGCTGGAGCTTGAACTGTTTTTGGCTGAACAGCTGAAGTATTCTTCCCAGTCAGTGTTTTTTCTTCACCTTCTAGTTGATTTTATTTCAGACTTTCTAATTTTCCTGTTTACCGGCATACAGGCAGTGTACTTACTAACCAGGAACAGGCAGAATTACTGGCCCTTAGCTATTGGTTTCCTTTTTTCACACTGGAAAAGCTGATATTAAGCTGTTGAGCAGTGTGCAACCATCTTGGAAAACCTCTGAGGGGTGTCTGTATTTCAATGAAACATCAGATAAGATTATTTGCATGACAAGTAACTGCAACTAAAAATAAAGCCTTTCAGGAGAGGTGCTTTAAGGAGGAAGAAGAGGCAGGTTCAAATGGGACTTTAGGAGAACTTTAAGTACTAGTGTAATATCTCATGGTGGTGTGGAGTCATTAATGTGTGATCTCAGGAGAAAGTTGCCCTTTATAGAAAAGCCTTACATAACTTTAGAGAGGCTGTAGAACTAGAATTTAGTTTTAAATGAAAGTTAGAATTTGCAGGTAAGTGGACTTTGATTGTCAAAAGAGCCTGCTACGAATTGTGGAATAGAAGAGATCAGAGCAGAGAAAGAGTCCAATCTTTGATTGACTCCCATAAGGAAAATCTTTTCCACTTGCTGTTTTATACAGGGCCAACAAAACTGGAGTAAATAATCTATTACCAGGATGAATGATTCATTTGCATTTGTACTTAGGATCCAGTCATCCAGGTCTGGGAAGAAACATAACTCTTGCAGCCTGAGATGCACTATGACCAAACCATGCATTTAGTGAACAACAGGAGAGCTGTGGTGAGACTGATGGGCAGTGTTTGGGACTGATAATGACTGCCTCCCAGCTAAAAGTGGAGGAACTTTCTAAACAGCTTTGTGATCTTGATGTGGTAGTAAGCATCCTGAAAGTATCTCAAAAACATCCATTCCCCTTCCTGTAGGAGATGAAGAATGGACTGCACTATGATCATCAGGAATGTTGTCTTCTTTACATATAGATTTAAGCTGCTGATTTCCAGAATGGGTTTGAGGTCCTTGATCGTCTTTGGCACTAATGGAATGTCTTGGATGGCTCCTTTTTTTTTTTTTTTTTTTTTTGCAGAAGCTACACAATTTCTTGAGCTGCTGCCCTTTTTTTGATGGGGTGGAAGATCTGGAAGCCCTTTTGAACTTTTCCTGGTATGGTGATGATTAGTATAATATACCCTCTAGATAGGCCAGCCAAGTTTCATTCAGGGTAAAGAAAGAATTGACCCCTTATTGCCTTCTGAGGGGAGCAACTGGACAGATTTTCAGGAGTGCTGAAAGAGTTTCCCCTGAAAAAGGATCTCTAAACTCTTGGTTCTGTGGACCTCCCATCCGCGTCTAGGGTGGCATCCATTAAAGGACCCCCTTCTGCCATGAGGAACCAGAAGTGATACTCTGTCATTGCTGAGTGCCTTAAATCCTCCTTTTAGCAATGACAAAGGGTCAACACTGGAGTGCTTTAAAAGTAAGAATGATTTTGAAATGTAATACTGTGTCATTCAGAAGATTAAATGAAATCCCATAGCAGTATTTGATTTAGGAAGGGAAGTGTCCTCTGCTAGTAAAGGTCACTCATCCTTATTAAACTTGATACTACTGATGACACCTTTGGAAATCAGGAAGCAAGTACATACCAGACTGAGGATTTAGAGCACATAGGGGACAAAATGGAGAAGTGCATAATAAATTACTGGGATGAAAAAGAAATTGACTGCTATTGTCTATAATACTTAGAGAAAATATACCAAACAAAAGGACACCACTTTGATATGTAATACCAAGATTACATGGGATGATAACATTGTTCAAACATAAAACATTCAGTATACAGAAAGTTATATCATTGCTCCAATGGAGATAATAGAAAAAAAAACAGACAAGGAGTAGGCTAAAACTAAGACATTTGAACTGAACTTGGAAGGATTAAAGAACATTATTGTAAGAAAAAGAGAAAGACTGAAGTTACAACATTGCTCAGACAGTGAAAATACAAGGACAACTATTTGATAACTGTATGCTTGCAAATGATGTAGGTGGTGAAAACAGTGAGATTAATAAAACTAATTGTGCTGAAGATTATTGTTTTGCAACAATTGAAAGAGCAGACAGTACTGAATTATAGATTCTTCAGATGAGGTAGGAAATTATATACTATTACCTGAAGATTCATTTATTGAAAGAGCTGATTTTCACATTTGACAAGAGGATAATGAACATCACATAGTGATGTGCCTGCCAAGGACAGAAATACAGGATGCGAGTATGGCCTTAGAACACCAAAATGTAAGGAGGTGTGGAGCTGTTTTTATTCAGGTTGGCCTCAAATTATCTCATCTATAAGGACTCACTGACTGTTAGTAGAAAACTTACATCACTCTTAGATGCTATAGCTTGTACAGATGTTAAGATGTATTTTTCGCAGATCAGAGAGTCAGGTCCATGTTAATGAAAATATTTTTGCGTAAATATCTACAGAAAAAATAGTATGTTTTAAAAAGTGAGACTGTACAGAACATCCAAGCTTACCTTTGGGCACCCATTGGTTTAGATAGGATGATGTCCAGTTGTCAAGCCAGTGGAAGAGATTTTTTCATCAGATATATTACAGTATTTGATTAGCACAAAGTAGGATTTTTGCCACGTTAGAAATTATACAGCTCATGGAAAACAAAATATTTGCCAGTTGTTATTGCAAGAAGCATTAGTAATAAAGTTTAAAATTGAAAAAATTTGCTATATTCACAGAAGATTTAAAGTCATTATTTGTGAAGCATGGTTGAAGAACAATGACTGGACAACAGTCCTATCAAGGTTTTTTCTGTAACAGACATTCTAAAAAAATTGGGTGGAGGTTTTATGATAGAAATTAAAGATTGTCATGAACCTTCCATTACATCTTTGATGAAAACACCAATACTGTAGATCTGTAACAGTTACAATAAAGACAACCCTGGTTCATAGTACAATTGCAGGAATGTATAGACTGTCAAAGTCAAGTGCTGTGATGATCTAGAGGAATTCTTACATTTCTTGCATGAAACACGAGAAGGAAAAAATGATAAGAGCTGGGTACTGGATTTTACTTGAGAAAGACAAAAAATAATATTAATTGTACAGTATTAGTAAGAAAGTTATTTATAGTCTATGTACAGGAACAACAACTGTAGCAAATTGTAAACAAAACAACCAATGAACAGAACATACTGGATATTGTTTGTGTTCATAAGTAGATGATTGTTACTTCTTATCAAGTTTTATCGTCTTTGATGTGCAAAGATGATGGGGTTATAAAGATTAAACTACTGGTAGATAACAAACAGAAAGCTGCAAGTCAAAGTCGAATTGGATGATGATGATGATGAAACGGGAGTAAGTTCAAGAAATAAGAAGAAACAAGGATTTTGGATGCAGATCCTTAAGGAGAATAACAATAGCCATACAGAATATTATATTCATAAAGTAGCAGAAAGTATTCTAAGAACTAAGCCAAAACAGAAATAGAGAAAAGAGATTCTGCCAATAGGGATAACTGCAATTAGAAGTACAGAAAATAGGCAAGAAGGGACTGGAACTTACTGGAGAAAACTGGCAAATAATCAGAGAGGCAAAGCTAACAGTATGGGAAGAGGCCAAGGATACATTTGGACTTCAGGCTAGAGACTGCCTTCCCTCTCAAGGATTGAAATCAGAATATAGGCAAAGAGAAGGGGATAGGGGAATCCTAAGTGAAACATCTGCGCTGGTAAAGTTTTAGTAGAACCTGTAAAAAAACTTCTGTTAAAAGGGATAATTAATAGGGCAAATATAATGTTTCACAATAACTAAAGGAATCTATCAGATGAGGTTAGAAAGGACTGGGAAAAGAGACTGGATAGGCATTTCAGAAGTAACCAGTGGGAGAGAATATGTATGGCTCCCAAATATGCAACAACGACCAGACGATTTATGATTTTTGCTTGGAAGTATTTGTACAGGTATTTTTATAGCACAGAGAGACTCCAAAGGATTTTTTCTCAGGTAGATAGCAAATGTTGGAGGTGTGATGGGAATGAAAGATGTAAGTGGGAACATATGTTTTGTGTGTATAATGAGCTGGCAGACTTTAAAAATTCCCTGCAGAGTACTCTGTCAGGAATACTGGATGAGCAAATGGGTGTAACTAAGTAAATGTTTTTTGAGCTGTGATACAAAAGTGGATTGCCTAGACATAGTAAGACCTTACTGTCTGAGTTTAATTCAGAAAGGCAATTACTAGAAAATAGAAACTAAAGTCTAAACAAACCATGTTAGAAGTAACATATATAGTAACAGAGATAAAATAACTGGAAGTAGAATCTGTAGAAAAGGTAGGAGCAAATTACATAGAAAAGATGTGAATGTTTGCAACTGAAAATATGTCAATATGGTTTGTTTTCATTTATATAAATGTGTGATTGCCTATGCCATAAGTGAGTAAAATAAAATAAATTGAGTACTGGCTGTATCAGGCACACAAAACTACATACATTTATTTAAGATGAGCGTTTTCGTCTGGTGCACATCACCAGACTTCTTCAGACAAATGGATATAGAACTTGGATAACTGAGGAGACCCATGCATGGGATAAAGCATTTGGGAGCTACTTATTTCTATTAGTAGTACAGAGACAGTCGCTGGATAAATTTTCTGTTTCCCATCCATAGGTATAAATTGTGCTTAATGGACAGGGATGAACTTTGTTTTATGTGGATGGGAAGTCTGTTCCACAAAAAATGGTATCCTCTGTGAGATATACCTCTCCCTCCAAACCATTCTGGTGATGTTGCAGAGGATGTTTAGATCCCTCGATCAAGTATTTCTGATGCCATTTGACTTGCAGATGTGCAGTAAATCCATCAGTAATGTGTCAGAGGATACCCTGTATGCCAGACAAAGGTCACCTTTAAGCAGTTTGTTGGATACCAAGTATAGTGACAGGGCTTTGAGTCAGTCCATGTAGGACATGCTGTTTAGGCCTTGCATCCTTTAGTAAAGTTGCTGTATGGATCTGAACAGATGCATGTCAAAGGGGGTATTATATTTGTTGATTGGCCTAATGAGGGCTGTGTAAAGACAGTGACATCCCTAGCTGGGCAGTATAGAAGGGCTTTCTTACAACAATAGACACATATTGGTCAAAAGTTAGGTCACTGTCCAAATAATTTCCCAAATCCCGAACAACTGGGTCACTTCTTAGCCAGTTATTCATTCCACAATCAGAGGACATTATGAGGTTGGATTGAGATTCATATTGTTGTATCCAGCAGTTTTTTAGAATGTCTTTTCCTAGTGGGTTGAAAATGTACATGAAAGCAGAGCAGGTGGTAGAGAAAGCCAAAAAATTCAGTCATCATAAAACAAACCAGCAAGTTGAAGAGGATTCAGCTTCTCAGCCTTCCACCAGTAAAGGATATCTGAAATAGACTGTGCTAGTGAAACCATTCCCACTTTTTAAAAGAAAAAATATGTGTGAAAGATAGAGAGAAACCCAGACATTTATCAGAATAATATGACGAAACTTGGCTTTGAACCAGATGCTGGCAGTGAGAGAGGGAGAAGATCAGAAGATGGAACAGAAAGTGAATTTAAAAAAAAAAGTAGAACTGTTAATGATTAATGTCATTGTAGTATGGTTGAGTATTTGGACTGTTGAAGTATGAGATGCAATGCAAGGAGGTTTGACCTATGTTCTTCTTCACCTTCTTTTGGCTTTTCCCAGTTAGGGGTCGCCACAGCGGATCACCTGTCTGCTCACAATTGGCAGTGGAGTTTTTACGGTGTCGAGTTGCCAGCCCAGCGCCCAACCTTCCACAGAAGGCACACACACACACACACACTCACACCTAGGGCCAATTTAGAGTGTCCAATCCACCTACAGCATGTGTCTGGGATGTGGGAGGAAACTGGAGCACCCGGAGGAAACCCACGTAACCACAGGGATGACATGCAGACTCCGCACAGAAGGCACCCCAGCCGAGGATCGAACCGGAGAACCTCTTGCTGTGAGATGAAATGCTAACCACTGCACCATCATGGCAGCCCAGGTTTGACTTATGTTAACTGTGTTAAACTAGTTATTAGTAAACAAACTGAAGTATCAGTCTCTGTTTGTGTTTTAGCTGCATGAAAAAAGGAAGGAATACAAAAAGTGACTGTACGTAAAGTGGTTTTCATTTTTGAAAATATTTTCTGACTTAAATTGCTTATTATCTTTGTAAAAATATAACAAAGTAGAGTATAGCAAGTATTGGGGGCGCTTAGAGTGCTTTTTTACAAAAAATAAACATTAAGAGGGTAATAAACCAATTAATTAATTAATTGCATAACAATCCTAATGTTCCATTGTATGCAGACTAGGAAAGATACAAAAATACATTGTAAAATGTAACTGTGGTACTGCAGCTGCTAAGGGGTGAATTTGTTGCTATGAATTGAATGACTTCAATGAAAACTATCAAAGCATTAGTAAATGTTTCTGTAAATATACAAGCAAATCGATTACTACATGCAGATTTATCAAATGGGTTCGATTTTCTAAGCTAAATAGCTTAAAATGAGAGTATGTTAAGAAACTATGATGAATAATAAGCTTAGGAGGCATTTCCAACCAGATACACGTGGGATAAGGTGGACATCAATCAAAAATTGACTACACACAATGTGTTCTAAGTAAACTTTACATTGGCTCCACAAGAAAGACAGCAGTTTAAGTTTAGTGGGACAATGTCACAGGTCTTATTGAAAAGGGAAAAAGAAAGTTAAAAAAGAAGAGGGAAATTATTTGTTTCTAAAAGCAAACACTGCTTTACTGATTGTAGTATGAGAATATATTGAATAAACAGTTGTAAGATTAGATTATTAGCTAGAGGCAGGTCAAGGCATTTTTCTTAAAGCAACTGCTTTTGAGCAAACATGTAAAGAGCGACACATATTCATCGAACCAATTTGATGAATATGTCACAGGGCAAGGAGGTAGTTGGCCAACTACACGGAGTTGCCCTTTCCTTCGCTATAGTGCGATCTCGGAGTTGGTATATTTAGTTGGGGGGGGGTGCACAGCCCACCTGTTGGGGTGGAAGGTGAGTGGGGGGCAAAGCCCCCCACTCGATAATGGTTTTTAATTTTTATTTTTTCCGAACTGCCACGTGAATTTTTTCACAAGGAAAAATTTTGTTTATGCGGCCGTTCACTATTTACAGGTTTTGCGTATTATGTGCCGATTTTTATGTAGTCGCACATATACGCTTTCGTTGTTCTGATATAGACCCACATATTTCACTAAATGTATTCAGGTGGTTTGCTATGCTTGGTAGGGAAATATAAATTAGATAGCTGCAGAGAGAGGCATTGACTTTAGTCTGACTGTAGGTAAAATCAAACCTTTCAGCATGAATAACAGCAGCATTTGGATAGGTGAAACCTGTGTGAACTGCCGTAGAACTGAAGCATTAGTTACTAGATAGAAGAAATGTAATTTTGTTTTCCTTTTAAATTGTATGTACATTTATGTGATTTGTGTGTGTGGTGTGTGTGTGTGTGTGTGTGTGTGTGTGTGTGTGTGTGTGTGTGTGTGTGTGTGTGTGCGTGCGTGTCTTAGCAAGAAAGGTGTGAGTGTGCCTGTGTGTGTTAAGCATGATAAGATGTTAATATTATAGAAGTTGCCAGATGGAACTTCAGGCATTATTAGTGATAGTAATGTTTACTTGTTAGAATGGCTTCCATTACTGTGAAGAAGTGTAGAGCACTAATAACAATGCTATAGAAGATATACTTGAACAGGAGTGAACATGTGAACTTAGGGTAAGCATTTCAAGGTGGATAGTCAGGAGAATATTTGAAACAAAGAAAGAGAGGATAATTTATAATACTAAGGAAAGGGGGATCTTATAGTGAGAGAAGGTAAAACGTGATAGTAATTTGTCGCAGTGATAAGTGATTGGCAGTGAAAGAAGTTTACTTTGACATGTGTTCATGTTCCTCCTACGATGAAGATGTTCAAACTATGAAGGATTTTGGTGGAAATAATACGTTTTCATCTGGGTAGTAAAATTATGAATGGCAACTGGAATTTGATTTTAATACAGGTGATGCATTGGGGACCAATAATGTAAGTTACAACTAGAAAAGATAGAGTTTTAAAGAAATATATGAAAACTTTTGCTGTGGACAATATTATTTCAGCAGTGGGAGCTCATATTGAATGTTGTACTGTTCCCCAAGGTGCATCAATCATGCAAGTTTGGAAACGATATATGTATGTATATCACAGGAGCATGTTTATTTGATAAAGAGTACTGAGATTCATCCAATAACTGTATCTGACCATGCCCCAGTGAGGATTAAGGTAGAGATGCAGGGTAATAAAGTAAGCGAGAGATGCTAGTGCTGTCCTGCATACTTAATGAAAAAGAAGAATTTAAAGGCTGGGAAACAACTAAAATATGAGATTTGCCAGGGCAGATAGAAACTGCCTCTGGAGGGGCAGCTAGCATTTAGGAGAAGTTGGAAATAGATTTCGGAAAAAAAAAAAAAATATATATATATATATATATATATATATATGTATGTATATATATATATATATATATATATATATATATATATGTATATCTATCTATATATATATATAGTAGAAATAAGAGATTAGGAAATATCAGAGAAAGAAAACAGGAAATATTTAGGAGGGCCTGCAAAGGTTAAATCACTGCAGAATAAAACCTGAAGTCATCCTGGGCATGATGAGGAAACAGCATCAGTGTGCTAAGGAAAATATAATTTTTGACAGTAATCCCAGAGCACAGACATTGTTATTGCAGCAACTAAAGCAACAGAATGTAATAAAACTCAGGGACTATATGGGAAAAAGAATAAGTAGAGATCCTAAGAAGATAATATAAATATTTGGGAAATTTTAAGAATGGGGAAGTCAGGATAATGTGAAATTGGAAATATTTATGGAAGATATAGATTTGCAAGTGTTAGACAAAGACTCTCAATTGCTGAAACACAGGATATGTAGAAAAGAAATAAAAAACTGTGATAGTCAGTCAGTCTGCATGGAAATTACTGGAAACAGGTGGCATTCCATGGAAGTTTGGATGTCGAGAGGGAAGAAATTGATAAAGACTTGGAAGGCATGATGGCATTCTTTAATAATATATGGAAAGGGGGAGAAGTGCCAGCATCTTGGAGAAAAGCAGCTGTGACAGTAGGGTTGTCACTTGTCAGGAAATCAGGCTGTCTATCGGGAAATCTGGAAATCAAGGTCTCTGTCAGGAAATCCAGTTATAGAGAGTACTCAAAATGTATTTTGAATCATTCTGAGAGGAAACACATTTCTGAAGTACGTTTCTTTAAATGTCTACCATTTCACTTGGGTTTACTATCTGCATTCTAATGCAATGTAAAAACAGTCATTGCTATGGTTTGTTTTCAGATGTGTTGGGGGGGGGTTAAGTGCATATAAGAGCAACAAGTTGGGCATAACATTTTTCTAACTTTTCATCATTGTCAAACATCAGCATAGCACACAATAAGTGGCTGTTTTGGGGGGGATGGGTAAGATGTGTGATAAAAGATCATATCATGTATGGTGTCTGTATTTCCTCCATGTGTGTGTGTGTGTGTGTGTGTGTGTATGTGTGTGTGTGTGTGTGTGTGTGTGTGTGTGTGTGTGTGTGTGTGTGTGTGTGTGTGTGTGTGTGTGTGTGTGTGTGTGTGTGTGTGTGTGTGTAAAAGTAACATTGGTGGGTGCATAAATAAATCTCCTAAGTGGTGAGAAAATAAGGCATGCAATGCATTATAGAACACCTAGAACATCAGAGCTTCTGGGGTCCATCATTCCTGGCTGTATATGTGGCTTAGTGAGGTCCTCAGTTGTGGGCCCCACCTAGTCTGAATCTCACCCTTTTCACAGGTAGGCACAGAGATTGCTATAGCTTATGTTTGGCTGGGGACAATGTGGTCATAGGTGTCCGCAGAATGCCACTGTAGCTTGTCTAGGGCCAGTGCACTGTGCTGGAGCAACAATTAAAATCTGATGTGTATACAGGTGGATATACAGCTGATAGTAATAAAGCACAACAGCATATTTCATCTTATTTGTTTCACTTTCATCCTATTTTGACTTCATAGGGTTACACAGAAAGTGTTTATCTTTAGGAGTTCTCAGGAGGCATGTTGTTGAGATGTATGACAGTAGCACATTTAAATATATGACTGTTTTCATTTGTCCTTTCATTTTCACCCCAGTTTAACACCATACATAAATTAACAGTGAAAATCACTCTTTTTTTTTTGGGGGGGGGATCATCTCGGATAGGATCTGTGTGCCCTAACATGCATTATATTTTGAGTTTATGGACAATTATCCCTCAGTTTGTGTAAGTACTGTGTCATCAGCCTTTAACATAACCTGCTTCTTCCTTAAAAGAAAAAAATACTCAGTTTCTTTCCTTAGTCATATATATGTATATATATATATATATATATATATATATATATATATATATATATATATACGGATTCCTATTAGAAGAATGAAAGTTCATTACTTCGAACTTGTAATAGGAAGCCTCACTTCTGCGAAAGTTCACTTTAACAAAAGTGAACTTTTGCGTAAGCGCACTTCATCGAAAACACCACAGCACAGTGGAGGACACAAAAAACAAACTTATGTCCTCCACTATGGTGCGATAGTCACGGACTTTAGGGTTAGGGCATGGGCTAGGGTAAGGGGATAGTAAAGCTATCCCCTTACCCTAACCCATGCCCTAACCCTAAGGTCCGTGACGATCGCACCATAGTGGAGGACATTGCTATGTCCTTCACTGCACTGCAGTCATCACGGACCTTAGGGTTAGGGCATGGGTCATGGTAAGGGGATAGCCCGTACTATGACCCATGCCCTAACCCTAAGGTCTGCGAGTACTGCATGGAAGTTCAGTACAACACCCTTTCGTTGTACTGAACTTCACATAAGTGCACTTTCAATTAAGTGCACTTTCGCTGCAGTGAGCATTCCATGCACTATTTCGAATTAGTGAAAATTCGATCTAGTGTATGGAACCCATATATATATATATATATATATATATATATATATGTATATGTATATATATATATATATATATATATATATATATATATATATATATATATATATATATATGTATATATATATATATATATATATATATATATATATATATATATATATATATATATATATATATATATATATATATATATATATATATATATATATATATATATATATATGTATATATATATATATATATGTATATATATATATGTGTATATATATATATATATATATATATATATATATATATATACATGTGTGTATATTTATTATTTTTTTTGGTTAAGGTTATCATTAGACCAAAGATTGTGGAAAAAAGCTCTAAAATACAACTCAGAGGATTTAGAACTACATAGCTTCTGGGAGCTTAGTGGTTTTCAAACTCCTCCCACCATAATTAAATATTTTCCACTACGCTGATTTCAATGCAATCTTGGCTAGTTAGGATGTGTTGCAAGGATGTAAGAAAAAGCAGAGAAACAAGAGAAAATTAGAGAAAACATAACAAAAGTACTTCAGATATTATTAGTAGGCAAGAGTGGGAAGTAAACATGGGAGCACTGGGGTGTATGGCAGCACGACAGTAAAAGAACTTGGGTGTGAAGTGCCATTGGGATACTTTGCCTAGGGATCCATATAATCTAAAGCTGCCCATGTAGTTACTGTATATAGCATTTAAAAATCAGTGTTTCTAGGTCGGGCCTGCTAAAAGGGATGTGGCTAACCTTAGGCAGGGGATATGTTTTTATTATGCAGGGGCGTGGCTTGTCAGGAAATGGAAGGAAGCAAAGGTGGTAGCCCTATGTGGCAGTATTGCTGAAAGAGGAGAAGGACCACACAGAACTGGTATTGTATAGACCAGGTTGTTTTTTTTAAATCAGTTTTTACAAAATGTTTGTTTATGTCTATATTAGCTAAGACAGTAGCTAAAATCCTACCAAAATTGATAGACATAGATGAGTATGTTTTTGTGGAAGGGAAATTTTTGATAGTATTAATAGAACATTAAGAATTCAGATGGAATCAGAAAATAAAAAATGCCATTATTCATGGTGAACTTGGATGCAGAGAAAGCACTTGACAAGATCTGTTGGAATTTTAGAACAATGACAGCTGCGGTGGTGGTGCTGCGGTAGCGTTGTCGCCTCACAGTTAGACATTGCCCGTTCGATTCTCAGTTAGAGCATCTTCTGTGTGGCGACATGCGTGAATGGGCGCTCCTTCGTTGAAGGTTGTGTGTTAGGCCCAGCAAGCCAGCACGTAAAACTCTACTGCCAATCATTAGCGGACCGGAATTCCGCTGTGGCGACACCTAACTGGGAAAAGCCAAAAGACACAAACAAACAACATTTGCATTTCTTGATAAAATAACAAAATTAATGAGAATATATAAAGGATTAGAAGTTGGTATAAGACTAGGTGATGTACTGTCAGGCAAACTGAGACTGAGCAGGGGAGTCAGGCAGAGATATACTCTTTCCTTTCTATTATTTGCCTTATATTTGGAGCTTTTAACAAGAAAAATAAGGGATACACAAATCTAGGGATGCAGCTGATGTGATAATCAAGAGAAAATAGCATCATTCCTCAATAACATTACACTGTATTTGACAGACCCAGAACATGCCATTCCAGTGTTATGGAGTATTTTGAAAAATGCCAGACATTTTCGAGATAACAAAATAAATGAAGATAAAGCAAAGGGAATTGTGGTAACCTTCATCTATAAGTATGGCTTAGTTCAATAGTATAAATATTTATGAGAAGATTACAAAATTAATTACTTAGGGATATAGGTGTAAAAAACTGTCATGGCAGCTAAAGACATGTGGGAGGAGACTAAGCAGAAGGTAATTAGAAAAATATGAGACTGAAAGGTTATGATCATTGATATGAATAGTAAGATAGATATAGGCAGTGAACATATTTATAGTTCATTTGGTTATATATGTAGGATAAGGATATTTTTATCTGCCAGATGGAAACCTGGAAAGATGATTAACAAGTAACTGAAAGAGTTTATTAGGGAGGGAATAGGGATAGAGTTAAATGAGATGAAATAATCTGCCCTACAGTAAGGGGGATTAGGGCTACAGGATTTGAAGGAATATTTTAAGGCCACACACTTGTATATGTGTGTGTGTGTGTGTGTAATATATATATATATATATATATATATATATATATATATATATATATATATATATATACATACACACACACACACACACATGTGTGTATATATATATATATATATATATATATATATATCTATAATGTATTTCCCCGAAAATAAGACCGGGTCTTATATTCTTTCTCCCGGCAAAATGCGCATTAGGGCTTACTATCAGGGGATGCCTTATTTACCCGCACCGTACAACAATCTACCTTCATTTAGTTATTCATGTACAAAAATTGACATTAATTAATGAACACAAATCGACATTTCTTCATGTATAAAAATTGACATTTATTCATGCACACAAATTGACTTTTATTTTGTATTTTTCTATTACTGGAGAACAGTTCTAATAACGGGTTGACAGTTGTGTGTGAATTCTACATAGACAGTGCAACAAACATTTCAAGTCCAGAATATCTGCACCTTGGCTTTCACAGTTATTCAAATACAGTCATGTTATCTTCTTCTGGGACATTGTTATAAGTGTCCAACCCCTGAATTTTCATCTGAATTTCTTGCGACTCCATTTTCTGTAGCACCATTGGCCTCACTCTGTCATGCCTAGCAATTGAGCTCTCCTTAAATGAGCACTGCCTGTCCATGTAACCTGCTTGTACTGCATTGGCAACACAGCTGTCATTGATTTTTATCCGATAAATTTTTCACCCAAGTCACGACCGCTTGCAGACTAGGCTTCACAAAGTTTCCATGCTGATTTCTCTCCATTCTCTTTTCAATGTAGTCATTGAGTTCCATGCGCAAATGGTCCTTGAATGCCTTGTTTATTGCAATATCAAGAGTCTGGAGATAGTCAGTCATTCCTGCGGGAATCATTGTATGATCTATTCCTGCTAGGAATTTCTTCATTTCTTTAGCACGGTGAGTGCTGGCTGAATCCCAGACTAGCAGACTTCTTTCGTCACCTTGCAAAACAAGTGGCAGCATTACATCGACCCACTTCCTTATAACTGCTTGTGTGCCCCAGGTTTTTTTCGGTTTCAAGAATGCAAATGCCTGAAACACGTTCAATCTTATCTTTCTTGGCCTTACTAATTATTAGAGGTGGGGTTTTCTTTCCATCTAGATGAATTGCCAAAATACAGGTAACATGTACACTCTCGTAACCAGTGGAGGGAATGTAGATTGACGAGGCACCCCTCTGATCAATTGTTGTTTGAGATCATTGGCCCATAAACACTGCAGTTTCATCCATAGCAATCATGTTTGAGAGTTGGTATTTAGAAAAGTCAATATCATCAACAAAGGACTTGAACACAAGTGCACATTTAATAACTTCAGTATCTTCCAACTTGAACAGTGTTGTTGATCTTCTTAGAGACAGTTAATATCCCGGAAGGAAGCCATCCAGCCAATGTTGTGATGCTTTGAATTGTTCTGTGGATATTTCTAACTGTGGTGCTTTTGCAAGGGCAAATGCTTGAATATCAGCCCTGCGCACAACCAAAGCCTTTGCTCTCCTGTTAGCAATCCACTCAGATGATGTCTTCAAGCTCAGGAAATATTGGTTGCCGACCTGCTCCACACTTACTCTTCTTAGCGTTTCCCTCGTCGGCCTGTTGACTGAGGTTAACGTATGCTGCTCGCCATTTTCGGACCTTTGGGAGATCCAACTTCTTCTCTTTACAGAAAGTGGTTAGGTTCTTTCCACAGGAGTCCTCTATGATTCCTTTCTTGTACTCGATGGAATAGCTTTTTCTTTTTGCACTTATGTTGTCTGATGGGGTTAATTGAACACTTATGTGACCGGAGTGCCAACACAAAATGGCGCCGGTTATGAAGAGAAGACATTACCACAGCTGCTCGTTACCATGAGCGCACACTTCCCGCTCGTTGCCTGTACTTTGACCAATCAAAGTACACCTGTGTGGGTTTATGGGCCAAGGATCACAACCGTCAAGTGTGAGTGATGATTAGGTTACAGTAAGAATCGGAACTGAGGCTTATTTTTGGTGTAGGGCTTATATCATGAACACCCTGGAAAAACCATGCTAGGCCTTACTCTCTGGTTAGGTTTTATTTAGAAAGAAATACGGTATATATATATATATATATATATATATATACATATACATATATATATATATATATATATATATATATATATATATATATATATATATACATATATATATATATATATATATATATGGTTCCTGACATGCGCTGTCGACGAAGTCAGGTAGAACCATATATATATATATATTTTTTTTTTTTATGTGTCTGAGGGATATGGCTTGAAGCAAAAAGAGATGATGGTAGTACAAAGCAAAAGTAAGAAGGATGAAAGCTATTAAGGAAAACAGTAACAACCATAGAGAATATTACAGCTATAAAGTGAAAGAATTTTTTATAAATGCTAAAGGAGTGTGGGAACAGAGGAAGGAAATTCTACTGGTGAGAACAGCTACATGAGGAGGGAAAAGAATAGAGTGTCAGGAGCTAAGTATTTGACTTGCAGATTAGGAATGGTCTCAGTCATGAGTGGAGTCCCACAGGGATCTGTCCTAGGTCCTCTCCTATTTGGTATCTACTTCTCAGAAGTTCCGGCCAACATGAAGGGACTCTGGCTGACAAAGTTTGCAGACAAATGAAAGTTTAGAGCCATTATTAACTCCCCAAGTGATGTTGACATCCTACAGAAAGGCCTCAATGAGACCAACAACTGGTGTCAGAACCATGACCTTAAGCTCAATGCCAAAAAAAGTGTCGTCATCCCCTTTGGGAAAAACCCATTTCCCATGAATTACCACATTGATGGTAGTCCACTGAACACAGAAGGCGTTATAAGAGATCTGGGAACACAAGTTGATAGCAAACTCCCTTTTGACCACCACATTGCCACTGTGGTCAGAAAGTCCTTCTATGTGGCACATCTCATTACTAAGGGTTTTACATCCAGGAAGAAAGAGGTCATTGTCTCCCTCTACTCTTCCCTTATTAGGCCAGTCATCGAGTACAGTGCCCCATTTGGCATGTACCACATTAGACACTTGCAACAACTGTAGAGGCCACAAAAGTACTTCACAAAGAGGATCCTAGGCCTTAAACACTTGTTCTGTATGGACAAACTCAAAACACTTTGACTATTCTCTGTCTCATACCACCTACTTAGAGGCGCTCTCTGCTTGACTTACAAAGCCATTTCTGACCCAGCTCTGTTAAAAATACTACATCTAAAGAAATCCCAATCCCTCCGCACCACACCCTCCAGAGACCTCAACCTCATTACCACAATCAGCAGAACATGCTGGAGGAACAAGTTCATAACCCAGAGACTGCCCATGCTATGGAATAGACTTCCCATACATGTCAAACAGAGCACCTCACTGGCCCACTTCAGGAGAAATCTTGATGAATGGATGGGAAATAGAAAATTCACCCCTGGGATCACTCCAGTGGCTCTACTCGACAGAGGCACTGGGAACTAAGGTTGGGTGGCACGATGCCATGGTAATCCTGTGGACTAGGCTTTTAAAGGCTCCAGGGCCATTAGCCTAGTACACACCTATGCACCTATGAACCTATATCATGGATTCACAGATTATAGACAAAAACAGCAGGAGTGAGGAATGACTTGTGAAAGACCAACCATAGTGGAGTTTCCAGTGCTACTAAGAGCAGATGTAGTCATTAAAAAGGGATAATGAGCAGGGCATAAAAGGCTTTGCATGATAACTGTAAGAATCGATCAGAGGACTTCAGAAAGGACTGGGAACTAAGACTAGACCAACAAATAGAGAAACAATGGGAGGAAATTTGTGGGACACTGAAGTATATGACAAATTCCAGAAGGTTCAGGTTATTTGTATGGAAAAATTACACATGTAGATTTATATACCTGGGTGACTTCAAAGAATCTTCTGTCAAGTGGGGAGTAGGTATTAGAAATGTGAAGGGGAACAGAAAGAAGAACTTGGAACACATATTTTTGGAATCTGTGGAGCTAACTGATTTTAAAGACTCTTTACAGAATTCTTTGATACAAGTATTGGAGGAAAGTACAGTTGTGTAAGTAAACTTAACATGACAGCAGATGTTCAGATGATCATTGCTGCATCAGCCTAAGCTTTATGAATTATATCCTGCATAGAATATAACAGCTGGCCAGCTTCCAAAGCTTCTGGGTGCCTTCCATGCAACCAAACCTTTAGTCAACTTGAGCATTCATGCCAACTGATAGAGGGAGGCTGTACCATTTGAGGACATTGCTAGGAACAACAAAAATAAATGTCCACACCATGGCATAAAAAGCACAAAAACAAGGGGGATAGAGAGAAGGAGTGGCTAGTTCAGCAGTGATCATTCAAATATGTACTGTGACAGTAAGTTCACTTAAACAACTCTACCATGTTCTTCATATTGATTACTGCTGCAGTAGCCTAAGTTATATGTGGAGATTACCATAGCTTAGAACAACTGGAGGGTAGAAGGAGAAGAGGCTAGGAACATTTGGAGAGTGGTCCTAGCAAAGCCTGTAGACCTGGAGAGGGAATCTAGCTTGTAGTGCTATGCCTATATCTCCTGTTCTTACCTCCAAAATAAAAAAAACTGTTAACTAAACTTAAACCCACCAAATTAGCAGCAGACAACCTCCCAAGTGAATACCTACAAATCGCAGCTGATGCTCTAGCCTACCCAGTATCCATCTTGATTACCAGATCTCTGTCAGAAAATTATGTTCCCACACTATGGAAAGTATCACACATAATTCCCCTCCACAAAGGCAGCCCTTCCACAGAGCTAACCAATTACCACCCCATAGCTATTCTCTCTCCACTCTCTAAAATACTAGAGAGAAGCATCCATTCTCAGGTCTCAGATCACCTCCTTCCTAACAACCTCCTCTCCAACACCCAACATGGTTTCCGACCAAACTATAGCACCACCACTGCCTTAATCTCTTTCACTAACACTATCTTACAGCATAAAAATGCTGGTTGTTTCCTCAGCTACTTTCCTAGACCTGTCTAAAGCTTTTGACATGGTACCACACAAACAACTCATCTCTCTTCTCAATAACCTTCCCTTCTCTCAATCAGTCACCGACTGGTTTCAAAGTTACCTGTCTGACCGCCAACAATCCATTGTATGGCAGGATGAGCTATCCCCCCAACTACCTGTCTCGATAGGGGTTCCCCAAGGGTGCATCCTTGGACCCCTACTCTTCTCTATTTTCACCAATAATCTAGCCTCTGCCACCACACATAGCACACTCACACAATACGCAGATGACTCAACCATCATCTGCACAGCCCACTCCCTAGCCGAACTGCAAAAAGTCACACATAATGCCTTTTCCTCTGTTGAAACTTGGTTATCCGATGCCCAATTAATACTCAACCCAAACAAAACTAAATTACTAATCTTCCAACCCACCAAACTTACCCAAAACAACTCTCACTTTAACATCACAGCAAAAGACAACACCACTATCCATCCTACAAAACACACCAAATTGCTAAGAGTGGAAATAGGCAATAAACTGAACTTTGACATTTACATATCCATGACCATTAAAAAAGTCCACAAAAATAGGAGCATTATATAGAAATCAGCAACTACTTATCAAAGCAGCAAAGATTTCAGTAGCAAATTCTCACCTTATCTCCACCCTACTTTATGCCTCTCCAATATATACAAACCTAAGGCAATGCAATCTAAATAAGCTTGAAACCTGCTACAACAAAATCACCAAATTCACCACAGGGGCATCCTACAGTAGTCACTACTGTCTCTCACTGGCAGAACTGGGCTGGCTAGAGCTCCCTCACCTCCTTCAATGGTACCAACTCGCACTCGCCCACAAACTAGTAAACCATCCACTAAAAGTCCCATCCCTCCAGAATCTACTCAAACCCTATCTTACCACCAGACCACTAAGCAACAAAAACCTCCAACAGGTCACTAGAGCCAATAACTCTGCTGGAGAAGCATTATTCTCCTGCGCTATAGCCAAATTATGGAACAACTCCCTCCCACCCTCAATTAACTCCATAACATCTTGTACCCACTTCAAATCTTTACTAAAAGCGCACCTAAAAACTTGCAGGATATGCCCTTGCAACTCCCCCCTCTAATATCACCCACTCCACCCACCCACTACCTGTCTCTGCACCCCACTAACTACCTTGATTATAGCAAGCTTGGTTACTTATAAACCTAGCTACTTACTATACAGTAAGAACTTCTTATTGCAACAGTTGTTAATGTCTGTTAAGTACCTTACAAACAACGTTGATTCAGTTGTCTACTGATGTATTATGTCGTACATCTGTAACTATGTTCAACATCTGTCACTGTTTTAGTCTTGTATTATGTTCTACAGCTGTTTTATAACTATGTTCTAATCTTGCATTATGTTCTACAGCTGTAACTATGTCTATAATTTTTTTAAATGCTTCGTTTCTCAAACTGTATAATGTCTGTACATTTGAATGTGGAGCTTTTCTCCCCGGGCCTCTACTGAAAACAGACCTGCGTCCAGTCGGACTCTCCCGGTCAACAATAAAATAAATAAATAAATGTAAAATTATGGACAGAAGATCAAGTTGCTGCTTGTAGAATACTTCTAGAGTGCAACCCTTTCCAAAAAGCCATGGATGAAGCCAAGGGTCTGGTAGAATGTGCCTTGACCCTGCCTGGAATAGTTTTGTTGTGGTAGGAATACAAAAGGTAATAGCCCAAGACAGCCATTTGGAAATAGTCTACTTTGACACAGGTTTCCCCTTCTTCCTATCTTTGCAGGAAGTGAACAACTGATCGGACGTTCTGAAAGATTTTGTTCTGTCAAGATAGTACCCAAGATGTCTGTGGACATCCAAGGTATGAAGTAAGAAAGAACACAGTGAGATAGACAGTTAAGCTTAAAGTAAACTCAGATACTACTTTAGGTGTGAAGGAAGGATTAGTTCTCAAGGAAACCCTCTCTCTGTGGAAAGTGAGATAAGTCTGAACCACCATAAGAGCTTGAAACTAAGATACTCTTTCTACAGAGGTAACAGCAACCAGCAAAACTGCTTTCCATGTTAAGATCCTCAAGTCAGCCAGATTAACTGGTTCAAATGGAGCAAGTGTTAGCTTCTCTAGCATAAAATTAAGATCCCAAGGAGGTATCACCAGTTTTCTTGGAGGTTTCTTATGCAAGACCACTTTTAAAAACATTTTGGCATGGGAATGCCTTGAAAGAGGGGCTGCATGGGCAGACATGCTGAAATGTCCAACAAATTAACCTTGATAGAGAAGTAAGGCAGACCGTAGGAAAGCAAAACCAGAAAAACACTAGCACTGAATGGGTGTGGTTATGTTGTTGACACCAACAACTAGAAGATCTTTTCCATTTGTTAATAAATGATTTTCTAGTAGCAGGCTTTCGTGTGTCCATTAGTACCTGCTGCACCACCTCATTAAACAGATACCTAAAAGGTATTAAAACCCCATCATCCAGTCAATCAGTTGACATTGTCTGCAATTGGGATTTATCAATCATATCCCTGTTCTTGTGTGAGTAGATCCAGTCTGTCAGGAAGCTTGTGGTAATTGCCCCTGACCAATTTCAAAAGAAGGGATAACCACTATTGCCTGTGCCAGAAAGGAGTCACCAGAATGGTCTTGCGAGAGGGATTACTTATGATCTTCAGATGTACCCTGGATATCAGTGGAAAGGGTTGATAAGCATACAGGAACATTCCTGTCCAAGTTAAAGAAAAGGCAGCTGTCTTCCAGTCCTTCTTGCATGGAGCCCTGGTGCAGAATTTTGCAAGTTGAATCTTCAGTGAAGAGGCAAAAAGGCCTACTTGGACCCCCCACAATGGATCAAATCTCAGAAGACCCCCTGATCAAGTTTCCATTCGTAAGGGTCTTGCTTTCTTGCTCTGCTTGTCTGCCACCAATTTCACTCTGATGGAATGTTGGAAGCTTGTAGAGTGATGTTATGCTGTAAAGCTATATCCCAGCCTAACATGTCTTGTCTACATAGAAGGTAAGACCTTGCTCTCCTTGCTTGCTTATGTACCACATCACTGTGGTATTGTCTGTAACAACTTGAAGTGGTCCTGACGATCAAAGTAATTAAGAAAATTGAGTGCCTTGATAAGGGCAAACATCTCTTTTACATTTCTGTCCTTGTGTCTGTCTTTTTCTTCCAGGATACTTTTCACTTTTATCCCCCTTGACATTACACCCCAAGGAAAGTCTGAGGCATGTGTGGTGACTGACTGCTTTGGAGCAGGAGGGAAGAAGGAGAGATCTGGATCCAGGGATATTTGATGTGCTTTGTCTTCTCACAGATCCTAGAACTGGAATCTGAAAAGATAATGGGTGTTGTTGCTGGGAACAAAGAGACTTCAGATATCATTATATCTTTCCCATGTAGAATCTTGCCAGAGGTATCATGACAATCATAGATGTCAAGAGACCGAGAAACCTGAGGAATTTCTTCACAGTAACTGAAGTCTGAGTGGTAATGCCCTGGAATAGATCTAAACATAGATCCATGTTTTCCTCTGGAAGAAAAGCTTTTTGTACTGAGGTGCCCAGCAGATATCCATGGAACACAATCCTGAGTGATGGAGACTTGAATGTTCTCTTGGAATCCCAGACTGCATAACAGAGCTCTCACCCAAGTGAGAGATTCCTAGCACTTTAAAAAATACTCTGGGGAGATAAACATGTTGTCTAGATATGGAAACTGTGGATACCCTGTACCCTGCAATGTGATATAACTGGAGCTAGACACTTTGTGAACACTCATGGAGCAGTGAAGAGCCAAAAGAGTAAGGCGGAGAATTGAATAATATAATCTAGGCATATAAAACCTGAAAAAGCATCTGAAGTCTGGATGGATAGGAATGTGATGATAGGTATCTTTTAATCCAAGGTTATCAAAAAAACTCAGATGAGGAAGGGATGAAAGATTGTGTAGTGAAAGCATTTTGAACTTGGGCATTATCAAACTGATTTAAGAAAGAAATGTCCAGAACTGATCTACAGATATTTTCTTTCTTTGGCACCAGAAAAAAATTATTTTTTTAACCATCTTTATTAAACTATCACTTAAGACATAGCATCTGAACTCTGGATGGATAGAAATGTGATGATAGATATCTTTTAAATCTAAGGTCATCAAAAAACTCGAAAGGAGGGGGTGAAAGATTTGTAGTGAAAACATTTTAAACTTGGGCATTATCAAACTCATTTAGGAAAGAAATGTCCAGAACTGATCTACAGGCATTTTCTTTCTTTGGCACCAGAAACATTCTTTTTTTAAACTACCTCTATTAAATTATCACTTAAGACATAAACAAACATACACAAACAGAAAAGATAATAAACCATATTAACTTTTTTCCATTTACATATGTTATACATCACTTATCTTTTCTTTCCTTGTAACTATCATCAGTCCAACATTACATACATTGCTGAACTCATCCTCCACCTCCTGAACATTATTCTACACATACAGCTCCCACATGTTTCATGTATTTCTATATAATATGCTCCTTCCCTTTTCTAAAGATCCTCTTGCAGGTCTTTTATCTTGTTTATAATATTTGATGTTTTAAATACAGTTGTTTTAGACTGATTTCCATTTTCTAGTAATTGTATTTTTTTTGGCAGTCACCAGAATTAAACTTAACAAGGCCTTACTTTGTGTAGGTAATTCAGTTCCTGTGTCCCACCTCAAAAGAACTATTTCCTTAGTTACAGCTTTTTGCTCAACCAATATTTATGACAGAGTACTGTGTAGGGAATTTTTTAAATCTATCATCTCATTACATTCTCAAAATATGTTTCCATTTATCTCTGTCTTTCTCAAACCACCTCTAACATTTGCTCTGTACGAGAGGAAAATTTCTTTGAAGTCTGCTTGGGGTGTAAAAATATCTGTGCAAACACTACCAAGCAACAATCCTAAACCTTCTACACTTTGTTGCATACTTGAGAGCCATGTATATATCCTTCCATTGTTTTCTTGTAAATGGCTTTTCTAGTCTCTCTTTCCAAACTTTTCTAAATACCTCTGATTGATTCTTGTAATTGTCATACAATATTTTATATAACCTACTAACTATCCCATTTTTAACAGCATCTTCTGTTCTAGATTCAACTGAAAAATCTACCTGAGCAGATCTTTCATTTAAGATTCCCCTATCCTTTTCTCTCTGTCTATACACTGATATCAAACCCTGGTAAGGAAGGCAGTCTCTAGCCTGCAGTCCAAAGGTCTTCTTGGTCTCACCTCACTCTGTTACCTTTCCCTCTCTAGTTATTTGCTCTCAGTACCTTGGTTTCTTTGCCAGTTTGATTGATATTAGAATACAGACAAAGCTGTTGTTCCTAAGTATTATACATGTCATTTTTAATGTGTATTTCCAACTTTTGTTTTACATGCACAGTAATGTTTAGCAGGCTGATCTCTTATACAGTTGTTTCTTCTTATCTCTATTTGAACCTATGACACAGTTTTCAGTAATTCTTTTTTTAATGTAAACCCTCAAACAAAAAAAACTAAATACATTTTCAGAACACTCCCATTCCCCATTAATTATGAGCAAACACACAAAATTAGGTATGTTTTCAAAAAATGAAGTTTAACCCTCCAGAAGGCAACAACTGACCCAAATCGATAGCTGCACCCATAGGCATTATCTAACCTAAAATTAAAGTTACCCACGCTAAAGCACATATTGCAGCCTGTGGTCCCACTTACACTGATTGCTGTATGTTCATTTCTTATCTCTGTTCCCCTCCTAGATGTGAAAATAGCTTGTACACTTTCATTTACAATGCATTAACTTTTAGCCCTAAGAAAAAGTGCCCTGGCTATCTTTAAATAAAACTAAATTGTACACTGTTCTTTTAAATGCGTTAAAATATTAAGGCTGTTAGAGTGGCTGTTATCTCTTATTTACTTCTCATAATGTCATACTTTATTTTTCATAGAACTGCTTGCCCTTGTACCTTTAAAGTTTGCATTTCCCTCAGCAAAGAGTACTTACAACTCTCATGATTAATTGCTTTCACGTGCAAACAACTTGTCTCCATCTAAAAGTAGTCAGCAACCAATCTTTGTAAATTTGACTTGGAACAGAATCAACAGGTGCCTTGGCAGCAGACGTCTTGAACTTCACTGAGCATTTCCTTCTAGAAAAAAAAAACAAGCTAATATCTTTACAGTTGTGAGAAGCTTGGTATTTTCATGGCTTTCATATTTTTGTCTTATTTTTCAAGCCTACTTACTTACAAAAAAGATTTGTTTATAGCTTAAGCTGAGGCCACTAACCTAGACATTCAACCTTGTAAAAACAAGAGAAAATATCTTAATTCTACATATAATCAGTGCACGTTTACACCCCACAGCTACTCCAGCAGCCCACAATCACAGCATATTAACATTAAATTTGCTTTTGTCAAACCCTTCTTCTTGTTATACTGTAAACCTTATATTTCTTACAACCAAAAAGTACTTGTTTACTTTAATATCTTTATCTCATTAACATCTATGTGGTGCAGAATGCTATTCCTCTAGCAGCCTATACACATCTGACATTCCAGAGCATTTTCTGAAAAATAAACTTAAAAAGCATAAGCTAGATATATATTTTGTGAACAGTAAAAGCCAATAAAGCTGTGTAAACAGCAATGGTATTGACAATAAATATTTTTTTACAGAAATAATAGTTCACTCATAGTCTTTCCATAAATACTATAATATATTATAATGCACGCAAACCCTAAGTTGTATTTTTTGCTAAACTTTCACAAACAAATTGCTATATCTTGGAAACTGTAAAACCTAGACATGTATTGTTAGATACATTTTATTGACCCGACATAAGCTTTCACATGACAAAAAGAAATTTCTGTATGAGTGCAAGTTTATTGAGATATTTACAGAAATATGAAAACATATATTTAATTGTATAATTATCAATATAAATAATGCTTAATATGTCTCAAGATGTGCACCTTACAGTGCAAATATCAAAGATAGTTTTCTTCAATAACATCTAAGGTTTTACCTGATGTCATGCAATAGTTTGTAAGTCACTTGTTGTTTTAGGTATTAAGTACATATGAAAATATTGTTTATTTTCAGAATTACTAACAAACAACTAGGTATATCTCAAGTACAGTGTGATATAAAATGACCATTGGAAATTGATTTTCCTGTCTCCCACCATGGCATATCACACCATAACATGTAGTGCTCTCATTTATAAAAATGTGAACATAAATATGAAAATATGAGTATGTGTTTGTGAAAGGCAGATCATGCCTCCTGAACCTGATTGACTTCTTTGAGGCAGTCACCAAAGCCGTGGATGAGGGTAAGGTGGTTCACACAGCCTATCTTGACCTCGCCAAGGCTTTCGACACCATCCCCCATTTTGGAATTATAGCTAAACTCACTAAAGTAGGTATAAATCCCTACATCACAAGATGGGTTGCCAACTGGCTCACTGACAGAACCCACACTGTAAAAGTTGCAGACTCCAAATCTGACCTCAAAGCAGTGACAAGTGGAGTACCACAGGGTTCTGTCCTGGGACCTCTCCTGTTTGGTATCTACTTCTCTGAAGTACAGGCTAACACAGAAGGCCTCTGGCTAACAAAGTTCACAGATGACTGCAAACTAGGAGCCATAGTCAAGTCCCCAAATGATGTGGACATTCTACAGAAAGACCTCACTGAGACAGATACTTGGTGTCAGTGCCATGGTCTCAAGCTCAATGCCAAAAAGTGCAGTGTCATCCCCTTTGGTAAAAACTCTGTACCCATGAACTACCACATAGGCAGCAATCTACTTAACACCAAATGCGTGATAAGAGACCTTGGGACCCAGGTGGACAGTAGTCTCTCCTTTGATAGTCACATCGCCACAGTAGTCAGGAAGTCCTTCTACATGGCACACCTCATCATAAAAGAGTTCTCATTCAGGAAAAAAGAGGTCATTGTTCCCCTCTATTCGTCACTCATTAGACCCATTATAGAGTACAACGCCCCTTTTGGAATGTACCTCACAAGACATCTGCAGCAGCTGGAAAGGCCACAGAAGTACCTCACAAAGAGGATTACTGGCCTCAAACAAATGCCCTACACTGACCGCCTCAAACAACTCCAGCTTTACTCCGTAGCATATCACCTACTTTGAGGTGATCTCTGCCTAACATATAAAGCTATGTCAAACCCAGAGCTGTTGGACATGCTACACCTAAAGAAATCCCAATTCCTCCGAGCTACACACTCTAGGGACCTAAACCTTGTCACCACAATAAACAGGACATGCTGGAGGGATAGATTCCTGTCCCAGAGACTTCCTATACTCTGGAACAAGCTACCCATCTATGTCAAGCAAAGTTCTTCATTAGCACTCTTCAAGAAAAAAGAGTGGATGGGAAATAGGAAATACACCCCGGGGATCACTTCTGTGTCTCTGCTGGACAGTGGCACAGGAAAATAACTTTCTTGGGTGGCGTAAGCTATGGAACCTTGCTGGCTAGGCTTACGTAGGCCCTTGGGCCGATAGCCTAGTACCTACCTATGAACCTATGAATAGGTGACAAACAGTGATTAGTTTCTCTACTGCAGGACATCCTAGATTAACAATCCTAGTGCCTTTTTGTTATTAACTCCTTGCACAATATAATATAACCTAATATCAGCTGGTAAGTCACTTAGTTAAATAAGTGATACTCAAAAAATGCCTGGACACTATAAAGAGCTATGGGTATGAACTGGAGATATACAAAAAGGTCTTATAGGCTTGAATGAGTTAACACATACAGCAGTCATTTAAGAGACTCCCTCCAGATTTAAAATACCCTGACTACACACTACAGAAGCCCGCTTTACTGTTTATAACATGCAGTTTATATTGTGAAATATTTTATACAAATAATAATAACAAAATTGTTTTACTTATTCATTTTCCCTCTTTTAGTGTCCTTCTAAACATTAATGGCATAAAGTGGAATGTATATGTTACAGTCCCCCCACTAGTTTAATAAATTCAGCAAAAGTCCAGTCTTTCTCTGCAACTTTTTCTTCCAAGTCCTTGTTACACAAAAGTGATTGATGCTTTATAGTCTCCATTTATTAACTTATTTCAGTGTTGCTGGTCTTTTTCATGTTAATCTCCATTTCCCAATACCAGTCTCCAGTTCAAGTCCAAGGTACTCCTGATTCTTCTAGTCAACCCCTGTGTCTTTTTTTTTTTTTTTTGTCTCTCAAGAATTTTCCTTTGAAACATTGGGAAATGTTTAACTGGCTTTTTGAGCTTTATTGTCAGAAGAATGAGAAACAGAATCTGTTTCTGCTTGGTGTCTCACTTTTGTTGGATAAACTTTCATATTTCCTCTTTAGCCTGTTCTGCATCCAAAATGTATTTGATCCTTCAGGAAAAGTACTCCGAAGACATCTGAATACAGCAATTTGTATGTATATCTGACTCTCAACATTCCCTGATTGCCGAAATAAATTTGATTCTCTTCTGCCTGGTGTACAGTGGATAATCATTTTCTACAAACATTATGCTATCACCGTTTTTTAAATACTTTTCCCTTCTGCCATAGTTTTTTGTCAGGATCAACTCTTTTTGTTGGTATGATTGCATCTTTAATAATACAGATTTTGGCTGCTTTCTTATAGCCACATTTGGAGCATACACCTGATATCCCCTTACAATCAACAAATCCTGCCGCGGAATACCAGTCTAGTTGCTTATTTGTCCTTCTGTAAAATGAATTCAGCCTGTTCCATCCAGTTTCTCTGGTATAACAGAAAATGTCAGGTTTTCCCTCTGTGCTCTGTCTTCTAACACTGCCATTTTTTGAAACAGCTCCACTAAATCTCATACTCATCCAGCCTTTTCTTCATTTCAAACTTCTCTGATTTTGCAGTTTTATCTAAATAGCTAGTTAAAGTTTCTTCTATTTCCCCAGTCTTGAGTTGATATACTCCTTAAATGTTTCATTTGTTTTAATCACCTCTGAGTACATTTGCTGTATTTTATCCTCTGCATTATTAGAAGCCACCTCTTGAACCACATGTGCATATGCATATACTGTTTGGTAATCTATAAATCCTTTCTTCTCTGTGATATATTTTTCACTCTCTTGGAAAATACAATTTAATACATTGTTATGTAAAAATATTTGTTATCATGTTATTGTACTATACTTCCTCTATATTTCTGGAATTTATGTATTATAATTCTCTGTATGTGCTTGTAATATTTGTATTGTAATTTGTCAGTATTGGAGCTTTTCTCCTCAGGTCTCCACTGAAAATGGGTTTCTAGCCCATTTTGACTAATCTGGTTAGCAAATGTCAAATAAATAAAATAAATAATAAATAAATTGAACCAAAGCTGAAGGTTGAACTGCTTTTTGCTGAACAACTGCAGAATTCTTCCCAGCCAGTGTTTTCTCTTTACCTTTTCTCATTTATTATCTTTCAGGTTCTCTAACTTTCTTTTTTGCTGGCATCCAGTGTAATTACTAGTCATAATCTGAATTTTAATCAAAATGACACTTGATTAGCTGTTATTTCTCAGTTTCTGTTTTCACACTGGGGGGAGGGGGGGCTAAAATTAAGTTGTTCATCCGTGTGCAGCCATCTTGGAAGTCTCATACCAGAAACATTCCTGAATAAAAACCTCTTACCCACTGAGAAGGAAGAAATCTAGTACAGGAAAAAACAGAGGGGTTTGGTCTGGTGGATGAGGAATAATTCCCACAGCCATCTTTACCCATACTGAATCAGTCTCAGAACTCATTTTGTATGAAGCAATCTGTTTCCAAACACAAAAGTGAAAAGTTATACTTTCTGGAAGGGATAGGGGACTGACAGGGTGGGTAGGAAATGTCCTTTACATATTCATTCTGACTTATTTGATTTTTGACTGTTCTTTCTGTATGGATGACCTGCTTTCTTGTTGGAACCTACCTGCCATTGTTTTTAAACTTTTGCTTACTAGCATTTTGCTGAGACTGTTTTGTTTCTTGCCAAAACTGGTCGAGGAAGCAAAAAAAAAACACCTTGGAAAATTTAGAGAACAAGGACTGAAAAATCTGTGAGATTCCCTGTAGCAGCTTAGCAGTTTACCAATCTCATCACATTTTTGTTAACCACTTCAGCAGAGGGACAAATACATTTAAATCTCTACCCAAAGGTGAATATAAAATCTTATTTTTTACATTCTCTGGGTGGTTTTAAGGATGCAGCCAGGCAAACCTCCCCAACACAGTACCAGTGGTACAGCCCAGAATGTAGTATCTACAGAGTCATTAACACACTTTACACAATGAGTAGTGATTAGGGTTGCCAATTTTCCATGTCAAAAATTCTGGACATCAAAGTGAAACAAAAATTTGTGTAATTTTGATACACCCCAACCCCCACCCACATATAGCTATTCCATTGTCCCATTACTTGGCTATTTCTCCTTTTCTCCCCAGTTGCCATAAACACTACTCAAAACTCTCAGTATGCATACTGTCTTCTGCTTTACTTCTACAATGACTACAAATATTTGGATTTAATTTAAAACTTTTATTTCAAATTTTATAGCACAAGCACTGATACACGTTTTCTAAACAAAACAATGCAGTCTCACAATGAAAACAGACTTAGCATTAAAACCTCTCTGCCTTTGAAATTTACATTCACTAAAACAGCATTGAAATCACGTTCAAAGAAAATGCATCTGGCCAGTGGCAGATTAAATTTAACTTTGGGCTGTTTTCAAATCATAGGCCCCTTGCACACATTTTTAGGACCATGCAAAAATTATTTTGATTCACCTTCCTGACTGTATTAAATTATAATATATATAATACTTAAGTTATATCCCTTGTATAATACAACATCACTTATTAGAGCATGTTTTAAATTTATAGTTTTGAACATTTTTCCAGTAAGTAATGAAACAAAACATCAACCAATGACAAAACTGCCCAATTCAGAACATTTCAACCATAAAAGGCCTTTCAAACTTTTGTCATTATAGTCCACTAATATCAGTCAATATGCACAATCTCTGCAGATGTAAAAGCCAACTGAATAATTTCATATGAAAGAGATCTGTAACTAACGAAAAGGTTGCTGCTAGCAAACAACTTTATATTTCAGTGTTTCATGAAGGAAAGAATATGCTATGCCTTGAAGGATGTGATTTCTGTTTTGCTGTACTTCAATTGCATTGTGCTGCATGCACAAACCCCATTTTCTTCAACAAGTTGTTAACCCCTTTGTACAGTAAATTCCTGAAGACATTACAGGTTTGCATTATGTATGGTTTTGTGCAAACAATAGTCTGAGCTCTGCAACTACATACTGTCGATTGGGAAGTTGTGTTGAATGTATATAATGCTTTGGAAGAATAGTTACAGGAAAACCTACATTTGAAATACTTATTTCTATAAAAAAAGTCAAATCCGAATCCCATCCAACCCAACAGAAATACTCCCCAGATCCCTCAGAAACAGGTAGTTTGTTTCAGCATTGTAAAGTTTCACAGATTGCCTTATATTCTGAGGCCTTAAGCCAGCTTATTATAGTATTATAGTGCTGTAAGCATTTATGATGAGTAAATATTGCTAAACAAGTTATGATACCTAACAGCCACACAAACGAAATGGAGGCCATTTGGCAGTTTAAAACCAATGCCACTTGTTTCCCAGGGATTAACGATTTTATAAGTATTAAACCTTTTTTACAAGTTTAATTTCACCAGTTATATCACCCTGGGTATTTTATTAGTTTAATTGACCATTAAGTTATTTAATTGTACATAAGTTGTTATGTTTATGTTTTTAAATGTTTTGTATTTGTGATGGGTGGGTTCACACACACACATAATATACATTTTTACATTTTTACTTTTTTATACTGTGTGAATTGTTTTGGAAAGTGTTTCTTTAAGACTTTTGGCGCCTACTTTTTCTGATTAGTGTATATAAGTGGGATGCATTTTCCGGTTCAGGGTTCTGATGAAGTCTGATTACAGATGAAAGCGCTTAACCCTGGTTTTGCACATTGTGGTCTGTGTTCGTGATTGTTTCTGCAATAAACCTCTGTTTTTACAACTGTTCTGTATCCAGCGGATCATGTTGTTAAGTGGACCTTTTCTAACACTTCGCTGATTGAGGTACCGAGCAGTTGTGAGTTGGTACCTTTAGGGGAGCCTGAATATTAAGTTATGATACCTTGCAGGGCACAGCTGAGACTCACCATATACCAATAAAACACTATTTGTGCCAAGTGCAGTATCTGCAGCTTTCAGAAGATGGATAAAGATAGGTGGAATTTGGTGGTGTAAAGTGAACCTGTGGTTATGAACTCACCAACCCCCCCCCCCCCCATGCACCTGAAGACAGATGTGATGGCGACAACCATCACTTGAAATAGTAATTAACCTACTTGGATTCCCTCACCAAGACATTAAAAAAACAAAAAAATTAAAAAAACAGTAATCCAAACAACAGGTTGGATGAAGAGTGTGTGTGTGTGTGTGTGTGTGTGTGTGTGTGTATGTATGTGTGTGTATGTGTGTGTATGTGTGTGTGTGTGTGTGTGTGTGTGTGTGTGT